>NC_133330.1:11552038-11671049 GCF_042186555.1 Aquarana catesbeiana
AGCTGCCGTGTCTGATACCCCAGGAAACCTAGATCTACACTCCAGTATGTAGGATACCTTATTCTAGACCCTAGTAGGCAGAGATACCTCATTCTAGCCCATTGGAAGGCAGAGATACCTGATTATAGATCCTCAGTAGGTGTAGATACCTGATTCTAGACCACGTTGAGTAAAAAAACCTTATTCTGGACCTTAGTAGGCAAAGATACCTGATTCCAGACCCCTAGTAGGTGTATATACCCAACTGTAGACCCCTGGTACGTGTAGACCCCTGATTCTAGATCCCCAGTAGGAAGTAGAAAGCTGATTGTGGACCCCTAGTAAGTTTAGACACCTGATTGTAGACCCCAGTAGGTGGAAATACCTGATTCTAGACTATTGTGAGTGGAGATACCTCAAACTAGACCCCCCCCCCCCCAGTAGGTGGAGATATCTGATTGTAGACCTTGGTAGGTGAAGATACCTGATTCTAGATCCCTAGTGCGTGGAGACATCTGATTCTAGGTCCCAGTAGTCAGATATACCTGATTCTAGACCACAATGAGCGGAGATAACTCATTCTGGACCTCCGTAGGCTAGGATACCCTATACTAGGCCATAGTATCTGGGCATACCTGATTTTTAGCCCCAGTAGGCATGAATATTCCACTCTGGACCCCTACAGAAGAGAATACTTAATTCTAGACCCCAACAGGCAGAGTTGCCTAATTCTAAACCCCCAGAAGGCTGGGATACCTCATTCTAGACCCGTTGGCTGGTCGGAATTTCTCAATCTAATTCCCAGTACATAAAGATACCATTATAAATTTTAGTAAGTGCTGATGCCTCATTCTAGACCCTCATTCTAGAGTATCAGGGAATAACTCATTCTAGATCCCAGTAGGTGGGAATAGCTTATTCCAGACCCCATTGGTTCAGAATACCTCATTCTAGACTTCATTAGTTGTGATATCTAGTTATAGACCATAGTTCTAGAACCCCAATAGGCAGGGAGGGATACCTCATTCTAAATGCCAGTAGATGGGGATACCTCATTCTAGACGTCAGCAGTTGGGAACGCCACACTCTAGACCAGTGTTGGCAAACCTTAGTAACCCCAGATGTTTTGGAACTACATTTCCCATGATGCTCAGGCACTCTGCAATGTAGTTGAGCATCATGGGAAATGTAGTTCCAAAACATCTGGGGTACCAAGGTTCGCCATCACTGGTCTAGACCCTAGTAGGTGTGAATACCTCATTCTAGACACCAGGTGGCGATACCATGCTGTAGACTAAAGTAGGTGGTGATACCTCAGTCTAGACCCCAATAGAAAGAAAAATGTTTTCTAGACCCCGTTAGGCAAAGATTTCCCTTTCCAAACCCCAGCAGTCAAAGTTCACCCTCTTTAGACCCCAGTTGGCATAGATAATTAGATTCAAAACCCTAGCAGGCAACAAAACCAAGGCCAAAATTCAGTAGGTGGGGATGCCACATTCTAGACCCTAATAGGTACGAATACCTCATTCCAGGCCTCAGTAAGAGGGATACCTCATTGTAAATACCAGAAGGAGGGGATACCTTGCTTTGGACCCCAGTAGATTAGAATACTTTATTCTAGGCCTCAGTAGATAGGGTTATCTCTTTGTAGACACCAGTAGGCATGGAAAAATCCCTCATTCTAAAGTAAGTGGGCATGACTTGTTCGAGACCCCCTTAGTGGGGAATAACTCATCAAGATCCCAGTAGGTGGAAGTACCTTATTCCAGACCTCATTGTTTGAGGTTACCACATTGTATACCCCAGTAGTTGGGATACCCAACTGAGACCCCCAGTAGGCACAGGTACCTCATTCTTGAGGAGGTATGGCTCATTTTAAAACCCTGTAGGTGGGGACACCCATAGGTAGTAATCCTCATTCCAGATTCTAGTAGGCATCAATACCTCATTCTAGGCCCCAGTAGACAGCAATATATTTTTTATAGACCTTTACACCAGACCCCAGTTGACCTTGATGCCGCTTTCTAAATCCCAGTGGGCAACAAAACCTAGGTCTACAGCCCAGTAGGTGGGCATGCCTTATTCTAGACTTTAGTAGTTTTAAATACCTCTTTCCAGACTTCATCAGTAAGGATACCTCACTTTAAGTCCCAGTAGGAGGGGATACCTCACTCTGGACACCATAAGGTGAGATACTACTTTATTTTAGACCCCAGTAGACAGGGATATTTAATTCTAGACCCCAGGGATATCTAATTCTTGACCTCAGCAGATGGGGATATTTCAGTCTAGACCCCAGTAGATGGGGATATTTCATTCTAGACCCCAGTAGACGGTGATCCCTCTTTCTAGACCCCAGTAGACGGGGACATATAATTGCTAGACCCTAGTAGATGGGGATATATCATTCTAGACCCCGGTAGATGGGGATCACCCATTCAAGCAATTAGCAGGTGGGGGTGCCTCATTCTGGAACCAGGGAGTTGTAAATACTTAATTTTTGACCCCTGTAGGCGGATATACCTTATAACTAGAGTATGAGAGGATTCCTTATTCTAGACCTCAGTAGGCTGAGACACCTCACTATAAATTCCAGTAGGAGGTGATATCTCATTCTAGACTCCAGTAGGCAGAGACACCTCACTATAAGTCCAGTAGGAGGTCATATCTCATTCTAGACCTTAGTAAGCAGAAATTTCTCTCTGTAAGTTCCAGTAGGAGGTGATATCTCATTCTAGACTTCAGTAGGCAGAGACACCTCACTACAAGTTCCAGTAGGAGGTGATATCTCATTCTAGACTTCGTAGGCAGAGACACCTCACTACAAGTTCCAGTAGGAGGTGATATCTCATTCTAGACCTTAGTAAGCAGAGATTCCTCTCTGTAAGTTCCAGTAGGAGATGATATCTCATTCTAGACTTCAGTAGGCAGAGACACCTCGCTATAAGTCCAGTAGGAGGTGATATCTCATTCTAGACCTTAGTAGGCAGAGACACCTCACTATAAGTTTCAGTAGGAGGTGATATCTCATTCTAGACCAGCGTTTCTCAATCAAGGTTCTAGAGGTTGCTAGGGGTTCCCTGAGCAATGGTCAATTTCTGCCTCTCAGGTAAGTTCTCAAGGACACCATTGATCTTTTTAGTTATCTGTAAGGGGGTAATTCTTCTCAATAACCACAAGTGTAAGAAGCATTCTTCTCATTGTCCATCACACTAATGTATGATGAGTTGTGGATCTTCCATTTTTAGCAGGGGTTCCCCAAGACCGGAGAATTATTTCCAGGGTTCCTCTGTGTTGAAAAGGTTGAGAAAGGCTGGGAGGCTGGGAAAGGTACGGGAGCTCGGCTTTTTTAAATTCACTGCCTGCATGCTTGTTCCAGATCAGGAACCTGGAGCCACGTGTCGTTAAAAAACAAGTCTCCTATATTTCTGGAGGCACAAGTTCACTGAAAACCCACCAAATCTCCGTTTCGCAGCGACGAGCCTTCGAGTTCATTAACAGCGCCAATTCCACCTAGCGCCCGGGATTCGGGGTGGCTGGGTAGAATTCCGCTTTGATATATGTCTTGTAGTTTGAACGATAAAGCTGTTGACAGCTCTGATCTGTCGCTCTCCCCGTCTTATTTTCTCTCAACTGCTGACACTATTTACAGATCTCCCAGAATCCCCCGGGGAAGGCCCAGCATTTTCCTCCTGATCGCATGAAATGACTCACAATTCCCCTTTCCTCTGCAGCAATTATTATGAGCAGCAAATGACATTCATCTCTGAGCTGAGCCCCCCACATCCCCACCGTTCCCCCCCCCCCCCCCCCCATCCCTGGTGTCACCGCCAGCCAACCGTCACTCGGCCTCTTACAAACACCGACTTTTATCCTCTGAAGCCAAACACACAGCGGCAAACATAGCTGCCAACATTTTAAAGCCGTTTCCAGAGACACGTCAAAGCTGCTTGTTGGTGTCTCGGAGGACCACACATCACGAAGTAACTGCCCGGCTCTTGTGACAGATTTATGAAAGTGGGAATGCCGCTCTTCATAAATGATTTCATTAGAAGGTCTGCAAATTTTAAATTAATTCAACATGCAAAGAGGGTCTTTAATCCACACTTGTTCGGTTTTTGGAAAATCAGTCACGAATCCTCAGAAATCCCCCAGTCACTAGAGACGTGCACGGCGGAAAAATTTGCTTAATTTTGTATTTGTTTGTTAAGTTAATCATTTTATTTCATCAAATTTGTTATGTTAGAGTGATTCATTTTCAGAAGTTCGGATTTGTTTCGTATATACACTAAATTGTCAAAAGTATTGGGACACCTGCCTTTACTGGCACATACACTTTAACGGCATCCCAGTCTTAGTCCGTAGGGTTCAATATTGAGTTGGCCCCGCCCTTTGCAGCTATAACAGCTTCAACTCTTCTGGGAAGGCCGTCCACAAGGTTTAGGAGTGTGTCTATGGGAATGTTTGACCCATTCTTCCAGAAGAGCATTTGTGAGGTCAGGCACTGATGTTGGACGAGGGAGGCCTGGCTCGCAGTCTCCTCTCCAAGTCATCCCAAAGGTGTTCTATCGGGTTGAGGTCAGGACTGCAGGCCAGTCAAGTTCTTCCACACCAAACTCGCTCGTCCATGTCTTTATGGACCTTGCTTTGTACACTGGTGCGCAGTCACGTTGGAACAGGAAGGGGCCATCCCCAAACTTTTCCCACAAAGTTGGGAGCATGAAAATGTCTTGGTATGATGAGGCCTTAAGAGTTCCCCTCACTGGAACTAAGGGGCCAAGTCCAACCCCTGAAAAGCAACCCCACACCATAATCCCCCCTCCACCAGGGGGGAAGCCTAAAGAAGCCTAAAGAAGCCTAAGTAGGAATCGTCATCTTATTGCAATTTTATACTTTGCTGTACTTTTTGCAATATGTCTCCAATATGTCTCCATTTCAAATTTATTTTCAATTATGAATTTGACTCGTTTTCAAATTCAAATTAATTTTCAAATTCAAATTCGTTCTCCAATTCAGATATATTGTTTTGTTTCAATTTATTTTGGATTAGTTGAAATTTGTCACTAATGTGATTCGGAAATTAGGATACATCCAAGCCTCCAAATAGTGAAAATTTCATCCACAAACATTATACCGACTGTGTAAAGCGATGGCGAAGTCTATGTTGGGATGAGTGGTCGATTTCAACAGTTGAAATTAAAGGAGAATTACGGGGAAGCTCGACTGGCGGTACTTTTCCTGTGGATCACAGTAGTGCAGTTAGTTTTGCACTCCTGTGACTTGTTTTCGCAGACAGCTGAAGTCCGCTCTCTGCTGATGTCAAAGAAGTCAGTCCAGATTCCGCGTCATCACGACCATGGAGTCGGGATCCGCCCAGATCCCTGGACCGACACCCGGCTCAGCCTCTCAGCGAGCCGCAGAGAGGCTGAGCCGGCCACCCCCCGCCCCTCACAGCCCAAGACTCCAGTGAGCAAGGAGAAGGCAGAGCAGAGAGCTGTGACTGACAGTCTCCAGCTCTCTGCTCCAGTCTCCAGCTGTGAGAACCGAGCGATCGGCGGTGTTTGACAGCTCGGTTCTCAGTGTAGAGGCGTGGGGGGACAGATGCAGCATTGGTCTCACCTCACCTAGGTAAGTATAAATCTGCAAAAAAGCCATACCCTATAATTCGCTTTTAAGCTCTAATTTTGCTGTGCAGTCTCGATAGGGGAAAAAAAAAGTTCCCCTCTAAAGTGTGCCATGCTCTTAACTGGGGCACCCCCTCATTGTGTGACTTGGTTTTGCTGATTGACCAAGGATTAGGCTATGGTTCACAATAATGTTAATTTTACCATTGGGTTGGCGTTTTCTGGCATAAAAACGGGTCTGGGGTAGTTGAAAGGATCTTCTCGACCTTCAGGACTTATTTAATGACCATTGCACCCTTAAAAACCAACTAAAATCACCTTCATTTCACCCTCACCCTTGACACCCTCACCCTTTTCCAATTTTTGGAGAAGATTCAACAAAGCAAAAACTCCTGATCTTACTCTTGCCTAGTTCTTATTAAGGGACATTCCTTGTTGTGTTCCCCGTATATGCATGGAAGGATTGGCGTCAGTTGCTTCTTGTCCAAATCTCAGGAGCCCTTAATGTTTGGATGTCTGTATGGGCCCGCACCCAGGAGTGGTGGGGAAGGAATGCAGATGTGCTCTTTCACCAGACACTAGTGGGGCATCTCAGTATATGGGGATACCAAACCTTAGTAGCAGGGATTCCTCACTGTAAATCCCAGCAGAGGGCTACCTCATTTCAGACCCCAGTAGGTAAGAATACTTATTTCTAGACCCCAACAGATGGGGATATCTCATTCTATATCTAAGTAGATGGGAATATCTCATTCTAGACAATAGTAGATGGGGCTATCTCATTCTAGACCCCAGTAGATGGACCTCATTCTAGACTCCAGTAGATGGGGATATCTCATCCCAGATCTCAGTAGATGGGGATATCTCATTCTAGACCCCAGTAGATGGGGGTATCTTATTCTAGACCCCAGTAGATGGGGTTATCTTATTCTAGATCCCAGTAGATGGGGAAATTTCATCATAGACCCCGGTAGATGGGGGTATCTTATTCTATCTAGACCCCAGTAGATGGGGATATCTCATTCTAGACCCCAGTAGATGGGGATACCTCATTCTAGACCCCAATAGATGGGGATATCTCATCCTAGACCTCACTAGATGGGGATATCTCATTCTAGACCCAAGTAGATGAGGATATTTCATTCTAGACCCCAGTAGATTAGGATGTTCTCATTCTAGACCCTAGTAGATGAGGATATTTCATCCTAGACCCCAGTGGATGGGGGTATCTCATTCTAGACTCCAGGAGGTGGAGATGGGTTATTCTAGCAATTAGTAGACAGGGTTACTTCCTTGCAGACCTTAGTAGATATGAAGGGGAAGCTCATTCTAAATCACAAAAAGTAGGAATGCCTCCGTTTAGACCCCAGTAGGTGGAGATGACTCATTTAAGCAATTAGTAGGTGGGGACACCTTATTCTAGACCCCAGTTGGCATGGAGGGATACCTTACTCTAAATCACAGTAAGCAGGGATGCCTCATTCTAGACCCCTGTAGATTGGAATACCTTTTTATACACCCCATCGTTTGGGGATATCTCATTCTAAACTCCCATAGGTGAAGACAGGTCATTCTAGCAATTAGTATGCAGGCATACCTTATTCTAGACCCCAGTAGGCATGGAGGGATAGCTCATTCTAAATCACAGTAAGCAGCGGTGCCTCATTTTAGACCCCAGTAGGTGGAGATTATTCATTCTGGACCCCAGTAGGTGGAGATAACTAATTCTAGCAATTAGTAGACAGGCATACCTCATTTTAGACCCCAGTAGATGGAGATGACACATTCTAACAATTCATAGGTTGGGATACCTCATTCTAGACCCCAGTAGGCATGGAGGTATACCTTATTCCAAATTAAGTGCCTAATTAAGGATTCCTCATTCTAGACCCCAGTAGATGGGAATGCGCTATTCTAGACCCCATTGTTTTAGGATACATCATTCTAGACACAATAGTGGGGGATACTTCATTCTAACTACTAGAGTGTCTGTATGCACATGCACCCAAGAGTGGTAGGGAAGAAATGCAGTTGTGTTCCTTCACCAAATATCTCCCGTTGGATGGGGAGTACTCTCTTTCTGGCACATGTGTACATTTTTTTTTACAGGGCCACAGTAAACATTGTACTGTCGCTTATCCCAGGGCAGTTTGTGCCCAAGCAATGGTTTCTAGCCTCAGTGTCCAAGTAACCCGAGCAAGTTCATATTTTGGGAATTTTCAATAGATAATATAGCTGCCATGAATACCAAACCGTTCACCTTGATTTAAAGCACGGATGAAACCATGACCTGTTGGGGGTATGTGAGGACTGAGGTTGGGAACTACTGCCCTAAAGTTGCCCTGGATGGCCATACTCACTGTGAGATCCGCCTGCTCCGGTGGCACTGAATCGGTTGGTGGCACTACGGTGACTGGTGACATTTTTCTGAGGCTGGAACATGATGATGTGAAGTTTCGGGGTGAAGAGGCATCCCAGGACCACTGAGCCACTGAGACTGACCGAGACACACAGAGTAGTGGTCTGAACCTGAGAGACAGGGAGAGAAGAGCCAAGAATTTAAATGTCTAAGAGTCATATTTAAGCTTGTTTATGATTCACACAAAAACCTAAAACATAAAATACAGATTAGACAAGGTCACACTATATGGCCAAACTTTTGCGGACTCCTGATCACCACACCTTTATGAACTGGTTGGACATCTCATTGATGCTCCAATTCATCTCAAAGGAGTTCAGTAGGGTTGGGGTCAGGGTTCTGTGCAGGACACTTGAGTTCCTCCACACGAAAATGATCAAACCATGTCTTTATGGAACTTTGTGGACACCTGACCATCACACCATCACACCCCTATAAGCTTGTAGGGAATCCCATTCCAAAACAATGGCCATTTATTAATATGGAATCGCCACACCATGGCCATTAATATGGGATTGCATCCTCTGTGGATATAAAATCTTTTACCCTTCTGGGAAGACTTGTCTGTAGTATTTTGTGACCATTTGTGAGGTCAAGTACTGATATTGGATGAAAAGATCTGACTCACCATGTTTGGCCCCACGTTGGGCGCCAGAAAAAAAGACCAGGATCGCCATAGGTGTTCCAATTCATTCCATTGGTGTTCAATAGGGTTGAGGTCAGGGCTCTGTGCAGGACACTTGAGTTCCTCCACACCAAACTGGCCACAACATATCTTTATGGAGGTGGCTTTGTGGACACCTGACTATTACACCGCTATAAGCTTGTAGGGAATCCCACTCCAAAACAATTTCCATTAATTAATATGGAGTTGCCTCACCATGACCATTAATATGGAATTGCATCCTTTGTGGCTATAACATCTTCCACCCTTCTGAAAAGGCTTGTCTGATGGGATTTGTGCCCGTTTCTGAGGTCAGGTACTGATATTGTATGAAAACACCTGACTCACATGTTTGGCCCCACGTTGGGCACCAGAAAAAAAGACCAGGCTTACAGCTGGTGTTCCAATTTATTTCAAAGGTGATCAGTAGGGATGAGGTCAGGGCTCTCTGCAAGAGACTCAAATTCCTCCACATCAATCTGGTCAAACCATGTCTTTATGGAGCTGGATTTGTGGACACCTGGCCATCACACTCCTATAAGCTTGCAGGACATCCCATTCCAGAACCATGACTATTAATATGGAGATGCCCCCACGCCCATTAATATGGATCCATCCCAAAGGTGTTTAGTAGGGTTGAGGTCAGGGCTCTGTGCAGGAAACTCCAGTTCCTCCACACCAATCTGGTCACACCATGTCTTTATGGAGCTGGCTTTGTACACAGGGGATAGTCACAGGGGACCAGAAATTGGTCTTCACCAAACTGTTACCACAAGGTTGGAAAAGCACAATTGTCTACTACAATGTCTTTGTATGATGGAGTATTACCAGGACCCTTCACTGGAGACACCTGAACTCCATCATTTGGAGGGGGGGGGGGTCCACATTACTTTGGTCATATAATATGTATATTTTATATATACATTATATGCATAAAACTAGCTCCTACAATCCTTCCATGGAAGAGGCACTGATGTACATATTCTCTATGTAATATTTAGGGGCAAAATCTCCTGATTCCCTTTTTTGGCACTTCAGGAAAGCTTTGGAAATGGTCGCTAAATGTCACGGCTGCCTGACAAGTCTTGGAGTTTGGAGAGAAAAGCTTGTGTGTAGAAACTCTGAGGGAGCGATATGAGCGGCGCTGCCCACTGTGACTACGGGAGGAAGCGCTTTGCCATCTGTGGCCGTGGAGAAGACATTCATCTTTTCCTCCATGCGGTATTTTTGGCACAGCGGGGTCTCTGTAAATAAGGTTCTATATTTATATCTGAGAGGATAAAAGAATAATTGCTGTTTTCTGGAAGCCGTGCATGCAAAAAAAAAAAAAAAAAATATATATATATATATATATATATATATACAGTATATTCATAGAACCAATATAGACAAAAACACAGAGATCAGATGAGAACTCTGTACTTGTGGACTTCTTAATAGATGGATTTTTATAAACGTACATCTCTCAGAATAGGAGCTCTACAACCACACATAGGGCACAGCAGACAAAACACACACCATCACCTTACTGTATGACAAGACACATAGGGTGAGATTTACTTAAACTGGAGCACCCAGAACCTGGTGCAGCTGTGCATGGGAGCCAATCAGCTTCTAACTTCAGCTTCTTCAATTAAGCTTTGACAATAAAACCTGGGAGCTGATTGGTTTCTTTGCAGAGTTGCACCAGATTCTGTACTCTCCAGTTTTAGCAAATCGACCCCATATTGCCACCTTACCTACAGCTTACCTATCCAGCACTGCTTCCTCCTCCACTGTCTGACAAGACACATACTGTGACCCTTTATACAGCTTACCTATCCTACATTGCTATTCCTTAACTACACTATTTTACCAAAAGTATTGGGACGCCTGCCTTTACACACACTTGAACTTTAATGGCATCCCAGTCTTAGCCCGTAGGGTTCAATATTGAGTTGGCCCACCCTTTGCAGATATAACAGCTTCAGCTCTTCTGGGAAGGCCGTTCACAAGGTTTAGGAGTGTGCCTATGGGAATGTTTGACCATTCTTCCAGAAGAGCATTTGTGAGGTCAGGCACTGATGTTGGACGAGAAGGCCTGGCTCGCAGTCTCCGCTCTAATTCACCCCAAAGTTGTATTATCGGGTTCAGAACTCTGTGCAGGCCAGTCAAGTTCCTCCACCCCAAGCTCGCTTTGGTTTACTGCAGTTTGCATATGGTTTGCGTTTCACCACTCCTGGCTTGATCACAAGGATGGACTCGTGAGGGGTGGTGAAATGCATGAAGGAAGGTTGGTTTTCAGGTGGAGACATGTTTTATGCAGTTACTTTACAGACAATCAATAAACAAATCAAGAGGAGCCAAGTTTGGGGTAGACATGTGCGATTTGTTTCGTTCCAAATTAAAATTTGAGCGATTTTTCATTTTTCAGAAAATTCAGATGTAGCCGAATTTCCGAATTGGAATAGTACCGAATTTAAACGAATCCGAAATAACGAAAAAAAAAATTGGGACAAAATTCAATAGTTTTCCAATTTCCAACGAAAATAAAACAAAATAGAAAATAATGGAATATAATAGAAAAAGAAATATTTTTTTTTTTCTATTCTATTTTATTCTCTTTGGAAATTGGAAAACTTTTCGAACTCTAATACAGTTTTCCAATTTCCAAAGAGAATAAAATAGAATAGAAAAAAAAAAGTTTTCTATTATATGCCATTATTTTCTATTCTGTTTTATTTTCATTGGAAATTGGAAAACTATTCAAATTGGAAAACTTTTCAAATTGGAAAAAGTTTCGAATTCGAAGATTATTCGAATTAGAAAATTTTTCGAACTCGAAAACTATTCGAATTTGATTCCAAAACTTTTAGAATCGACCCGAATTCAAAAATTTGAATCGAAAATTTGAAAACTAAAAAACGAAAAAGAAGTCCTGAAAACGAATTAAACTAATTTAATGAAACAAATGTATTCAAATAACAAATCTAAACAAAACGAAACAAAATGAATTTTTTCGTTCTGCACATGTCTAGTTTGGAGTGCAAAGTGTGAACAACGTGTCTCCACCTGAAAACCAACTGTTCAAGGATAGACTTATGAGCAAGCCAGAAGTGGTAAAACGTGTGAAGGAAGTCTGGTTTTTGGTGGAGACATGTTGTACACAGTCACTTTGCTGATAATCAATAAATGCATCAAGAGAAGCTATTTTTGGAGTGCAAAGTATAAAGTGACCGTGTCCCACATGTCTCTACCCTAAAACCAGATGATCAAAGATAAACTTGTGACCAAGCCAGGAGTGGTGAAACACATTGGGGTAGGTTGGTTTTCATGTGGTATGCAGTACTTTACTTATAATCAATAAACCCATCAATTGGAGCTAAGTTTATAGTGTTGCTGATATTTTTTCGTATCTTTTGATGGAGAGCGGAGACGGGCTATAGTCGCCAGCACCTGTATTGTTCATGTATGATAAGAGGAGCAGGTCTATGGATTTGGCCGCGTTCTTGTTATAATATTAATGGTTTACTGCAGTTTGCAAAGGGTTCATTGAGTAGACCTGACTGAATGTTACCTGCTACACCAGACTCTATAAATTGTAATCTGTCCATGCTCACCCTGTAGTCACTGGAGGTGACGTAGAAGATGGGTAGAAATGCCAGCCAGATGATGCAGGTGGTATACATGGTGAAACCAATGAACTTGGCCTCGTTGAAGTTCTCCGGGCACTTTCGCGTCTTGAACGCATAGAGGGTACAGAGAAGGACTAGCAGGACGTTGTATGACAACGACAAGAGCATGCTTCCATCTCGGCTGTTACACTTCAGGGTCACCACATATCTCTTATCTGGTGCTGTGTCCTTACGAGTCCCGGCCGGCTCCAGAAGAAGCCAGACCATCACCACCAAGAGCTGGCAGGAGATAAGGGCCAGGCAGATGCCTACTTGGGAGGCCGGGCTTATGAATCTGGGCCGCTGGACCCCATCCTGAGCTCCATTGAAAATTCGGGCGATGCGGTTGGTCTTGGTGAGCAGGGCCGAATAACAAATAGCAAAAGACAATCCAAGCCCAAAGCGTCGAAGGGTGCAGACGCTGGTGGAAGGTTTGGCGATGAATATGAAGGTCATGGCGTAGCAGAGAAGCACACCACTCAGAAGGATGTAGCAAAGTTCACGGCCAGAGGCCTTGACTATTGGGGTGTTGTTGTTCTGTATGAAGATCCAAAATGCAAAGAGGGTTGAAATAAGCCCCAAGCAGGACAGGCAGACCGGGCCCAACGCCCAGGCATCACTCCAGCGTATATACTCCTGCGGCAACTCAAAGCAGTCCTTCAGATCCTCATTGGGCCAGTAGCCAAGACCGCAGTCCCTACAGGTGAATTCGTCCAGTAGGTACTCATGCGGTTGGCACGGAATGCAGATCCAGCAGCAGACGTCTCCAGGCTGCATGCTTTTCACCTCGTTCTTCTTGCAGGGGTCGCTGCACTGGGACACAGGCACCGAGCTACGGGCCCAAGGGATGAGGCTTGTGTTGAGCGTCAGCTCTTCGGCCCAGTAACCGACTTTCTCGTAGTGGTAGTGACCGTCTGTGTTCTGGAAATTGAAGATATTGTAACGGCCGATGCCATCTCCAAATTTGTCGAATCTCACCGTGCTGCTGGTGTCTGGAGGAGGGAAGGGAGCTGGAAAGAGAGAAGCAAGAAGTCATGAAGGTGTCATTCCAACCCAAGAGGCTTCATTGAAAAAAGTTACACACTGAACGGGGCTATTCAATGATTTACAATTCTCCGCTTACTAATTATCGTGGGAGGTCAAATGAGCTGATGCAGATGCGTGACTAGAACCTTCAGGAACCCCAGTATAAATGTTCCCCCTGGCCCCCGACCGGGGGCCCTTCCCACTGATCCCGCGGCCCTTTACTCCCATCGTGGGACCTTTCATTGCGGTTCCGCATCGGGCCACCTTTCTGCCGCCTTGGGGTCCCAGTCCCAAGTGCGACTCTTGCAACCCTGGTAGTTCCAACCCTTATTGGGGGGCTTTAGTAAGATATCAGGGATCTAAACAGACCCCCTGATGTCTCACTTTTGAGACATAGAATGGGACTGAGGACAGATTCCTCAGTCCCTTTCTCTGCAACCTCAGCTGCACAGAATGAATGAACAGGAATAGCTCTGTACAGAGGCTTCCCGTTTATTCATAAACTGATGCATATTAAACAATGTTTACTATGCCCCAGCTTTGAAGGAATAAAAAAAAAAAAAAAACAGTCAGTGATGGGTACAGCATGCCCCTTCCCCACTCTCCATCCTGACAGATGCAGGGGGAAGCTCGGCAGTGCTTTGGGGGGCGCCAGGGAAGAACACAGGGTCCCGGGGCAGCAGGACAAGGGGTAGGGAGGTGGCGGAACTGACATATAGAGAAACTCATGCCCTCCATTTCCCTCCTGCAATCACTGAATGTCTGCAGGAGGGAGGGGAGGTGAAGCGGGCTACATGGAGGAATCGATTCCTCTACATGGAGCCGCCCCCGCCGCCCTCCTATCCAGGCATACGGGGGGGGTGCACGGGCCCCCCTGGAGCATGGAACTTGGGCCAATGGCAACCCCTGTGACCCATGCTGATGACGCATACTATGATGCGAAACGCGTAGAGGCTGCTGGGAGATTTTCGTCACGCCAATGCTAGGCGAAAGCGAGGGCTGAAGCGCAAGCCGGGAGTAAACGAGGCTTGCACCGCACGCTGGCACGGGAATCACACGGCGCCCACCCCTACACCCATTACTAACTGCTGGAATAGCTTGGTGCTGGCTTATGGGCACCTGGAAATGTGAGTGTAATATCTTCTTTTAAACTTAGCACTAATAAAACAGTTTTTACATACTGCGCAATGATCGCTGTCTGTTTCTCATGAGGGGGACATGGTCTATATGTAGCGCATTGGGGTCAGCAAAGATACGGAGAATGTGGAGTGGTTATCCCTACTAAATGAACCAAAGGCGCAGTTTTAACCGGAATCTGGTGAGTGGCTAATCCAGGTGGTGGTGTTCCTGTCACGAAAGTGGTGAAGGGGTCACGAAGAGTCACAGATAATATATGTTACAGAAATCTTGGCAACTATTGCACACTGCACTTTGCACATGAATTTGGACATTATAGTCTGGTCATAAATGTCACATACCAATTTTTGTATTTATTTATGTTGAAATTTATGTAAAATACACCCAGTAGGGTGGGTAATTGGGGCACTATTGCATGTAATATAGGATTCTGGGGGGCATAATGATTGTGTAAGCATGGAATCTAACAGAATGGTGTATCTTAAGTAAAGTAGTGCATTCAACACATCTCATCCATTGACCTTACTAGAAGTGAAATAGTGATAGTCAGTAGGAGGTGGAAGGAGTGTTCCATTCTCGGTGTCAGTGGGAGAAATAGTGCCCCATCATTGGTGTCAGTAGGAGGAATAGTGCCCCGTCGTTGGTGTCAGTGGGAGGAATAGTGCCCCATTGTTGGAGTCAGTGGGAGGAATAGTGCCCCATCATTGATGTCATTTGGAGAAATAGTGCCCCATTGTCGCTGTCAGTTGGAGGAATAGTGCCCTATCATTGGTGTCAGTGGGAGGAAAATGCCCCATCATGTGTCAGTGGAAGGAACAGTGCCCAATCGTTGGTGTCAGTGGGAGGTATTGGGCCCCATCGTACATGTCAGTGAGAGGAATAATGCCCCATCGTTGGTGTCAGTGGAAGGAATAATGCCCCATGACTGATGTCAGTGGAAGGAATAGTACCTCATTGTTGGTGTCAGTGGGACAAATAGGGCCCCATCGTTCTTGTCAGTGGGAGGAATAGTACCCCATCATTGGTGTCAGTGGAAGGAAAAATGCCCCATCATTGGTGACAGTGGGAGGAATAGTGCCCCATCATTGGTGTCAGTGGAAGGAAAAATTCCCCATCGTTGGTGTCAGTGGGAGGAATAGTGCCCCTTTGTTAGTGTCAGTAGGAAGAAAAATTTCCCAACGTTGTGTCAGTGTGAGGAATAGTGCCTCATTGTTGGTGTCGGTGGGAGGAATAGTGCCCCATCATTGGTGTCAGTGAGAGGAATAATGCCCTTTCATTGGTGTCATTGAAAGGAATAGTTCCCCATTGTTAGTGTCACTGTGAGAAATAGTGCCCCTTCATTCTTGTCAGTGAGAGGAATAGTACCCCATAATCGGTGTCAGTGGGAGGAATAGTGTCCTTTTGTTGGTGTCAGTAGGAAGAATACCTTCCCAACGTTGTGTCAGTGGGGAGGAATAGCGCCTCATTGTTGGTGTCAATGGGAGGAATATTGCCCCATCATTGGTGTCAGTGGGAGGAATAGTGCCCCTCTGTTGTTGTCCGTCAAAGAAATGGTGCCTCATAATTGGTGTCAGTGGGCAGAATGGTGCCACGTATGTGAGGAAGGAATAGTGTTCCAATGGCCAGATAAAGGCCACATCTGGCCCGTGGATCACAGTTTGGAGACCACTAATCTAGACTAATATAAATTTGGCTGAAGTTGGGTTTTAGAAGCCTTCTCCATCACCCGCATCACAACTTACCGTCAAACTTAACATTGAGGATGAATTCACGGTAGAGGCGTCGTCCATTGGGCGGGTCCATTGTAGGGCAGAACTGAGTGACATTGGGGCACAGTGCCTGGTACATATTGTGGAGGCCGTGCGCCATGGCATAGACAGCATTCACCACAAACATGATTTTGGACTCTTGCTCAAACTTCACTTCTTGCAGTGAGTGTCTTGTGCAGTCCAAAGTGTCGAGCCGACAGTGGAACTTGTTTTCCCAGAATTCTCTGAAAAAAGGGTTGCGTGTGTTATTGAAGGGGTGCAAAGACTGGAAGTACTTTGAAAACTCCCACAGCGGGTACGATGCCAGCTCTATGGTGATGGCACCTTCAGCGACCCCCTCACTACCCAGCACCACGCTCTCCAGCGCGCCCCAACCATCGCTGGCCACCCACATGAAGGAGACGTTGAGTTGCTGTGCTGCTGCCAGTAGCTCCCGGGCATCCTCGATCTTGGTGAACAGGACAACCACTTTGGCGCTGGGCTTCTGCTGCAGGGCCCGGATAACACTGGTAAAGGTTTTCTTATTCATGGAGCGTCCCACCTTCTCAGAGGTGGCAATGCAGATATTACGAGCCCGGGCCTCCTGCTCAAAAGCCTCAATGCCGGTTTCACCGTAATCTCCTTCGGAAGCCACAGTGGAGACATAAGTCCAGTTGAAGAAGCGTAAGATATCGGCCATGGCCTTGGCTTGGTAGAAGTCAGGGGGAACGGTTCTTGCGAAGAAGTCGTAGCGTGACTTATCGCTCAGCTTGGCACTAGTGGAGGCGTAACTGATCTGTGGGATCTGGAAGAGCCGCAGAAGATTGGCCACCTGAGGAAGTAAAATAAAGAGTAAAAAAACAAATAAATATATAACTCTGATATATACCATAAAAACCCGGCAAGGGTTCTAATCCCTCACAACTCCATCCAAAACCTAAAAAAAACCCCAAAAGTTTGCCTTTAATTATGCTTTAATAGTAATATAATAATAATTAACTAAAGGGTGTTTTTTTTAATACATCAGGAGCTCAACCTTAAATAAAGTCACTTGTATCCTACCTGTATGGACACATCACTGTAAGATCCTCCAATCACCCCACTGATGGCTGTAAGGGTCTCCCCATGTATAGCATATGATCCATCTGGACATAGGTACTGAGGTCCATCGCCCCGGGTCAGAGATCCTCGTACCAACTCCAAGGCTTGCTCCAGAGCATATGTGTCTTTAGAACATGTGTCCAGTATATGGGCCCCCAGCTGAAGCCCTGGGAGGATTTGTGGGTCCCTGTTAATGGCATCCACAGCAAATAGCATGGCTTCCAGTCTCTGCAGTCCACGGTGCTCATTCATGCGGCCACACTCCGACCCAGGTCCTCCTTTCTCATGGACTGGAAAGAGACCCCCGATCACCAAATCCCCTTCAATGCGGATCTCCGGCCGAGGAATCTTGCCGCTCTTATCCACGGCGATCACAGGGAGCCAGAAGAGCGTCCAGAAGATGTAAGCCATCTGGTAGAACCTGTTGAAAGTCTGAAACTAGCAGCTTGGAAGATCGGTGGGGATGATCAGCGATGAGTCAGAACTGGAGAATAAAGAAGCTTCCCAGAAATGAAAGGCGGAAAATCCAAGAATCGGGGAGACATGAGAGGGAGATGGAGATCATTTCCTATAATTCTGTTCTGGATGGAGAAAAGAAGAGATTGGTGTCAGACATTACTGAAAAGAAGATCACAGGTTAAATACTCTTTGGTTCCCTTGTAGTTCTGGATAACGGTTGGAGAAACGTTGGAACCTCCACAATTTATTAATCACAGTATCTAATAAAAAAAATCCAACTTTTTTCAGGTTCTGAAGAGTCTCCTTCATCAGGGCTCAAAAGTTACAGAAGAAGGTCCAGCTATTGGAGTAATGTGTCTTGAGTTTTCACAGAAGCAAAAAAAATCAGACTTATGGATCAGAACCCGAGAAACGTGTTAGATTTTTATTGGATACTGTCAAAATATCAAGGCTGCAACACTTGTATCTTTTCTGCGTTTATGATACATTGTTCCAAGAGCTTTACAGGGGCCCTGCGAGCCAGGCAGCTGCTACCTGAAAACCCCTAATTCAGCCTTTTCATCACAGAGGAACCCTTAAAATAACGCTCAAATCTCAGGGAACCCTTTCTAAAAATGACAATATCTACAACACATGATACATTAGTCTAATGGTCAGTGGGAAGAATGTTCCTTACATTGGTGGTCAGTGAGAAGAATGTTCCTTACATTGGTGATCAGTGAGAAGAATGTTCCTTACATTGGTGATCAGTGAGAAGAATGTTCCTTACATTGGTGATCAGTGAGAAGAATGTTCCTTACATTGGTGATCAGTGAGAAGAATGTTCCTTACATTGGTGATCAGTGGGAAGAATGTTCCTTACATTGGTGATCAGTGGGAAGAATGTTCTTTACATTGGTGATCAGTGAGAAGAATGTTCCTTACATTGGTGATCAGTGAGAAGAATGTTCCTTACATTGATGATCAGTGAGAAGAATGTTCCTTACATTGGTGATCAGTGAGAAGAATGTTCCTTACATTGGTGATCAGTGAGAAGAATGTTCCTTACATTGGTGATCAGTGGGAAGAATGTTCCTTACATTGGTGATCAGTGGGAAGAATGTTCTTTACATTGGTGATCAGTGAGAAGAATGTTCCTTACATTGGTGATCAGTGGGAAGAATGTTCCTTACATTGATGATCAGTGAGAAGAATGTTCCTTACATTGGTGATCAGTGAGAAGAATGTTCCTTACATTGGTGATCAGTGAGAAGAATGTTCCTTACATTGGTGATCAGTGAGAAGAATGTTCCTTACATAGGTGATCAGTGAGAAGAATGTTCTTTACATTGGTGATCAGTGAGAAGAATGTTCCTTACATTGATGATCAGTGAGAAGAATGTTCCTTACATTGGTGATCAGTGAGAAGAATGTTCCTTACATTGGTGATCAGTGAGAAGAATGTTCCTTACATTGGTGATCAGTGGGAAAGGGTGACAATGCAGGTGAAAAACTGTGAGAAAGTAAACCTGACCAATGCAGGATCACCAGGGAATATGTTTTGTGAAAGCTGCAGATTAATTAAATCTACTTTCAGTTACCAACAGGGCTCTAGCTCTCTAGTTTCCATAGAGAAGGCCCCTTGGCTTGTGTGGGTTTCCTATGGTGGTAGCAAAATTAGAATATATATATATATATATATATATATATATATATATATAGTCAATATATATTATATATATTGTATTGGGATGCCTGCCTTTACACACACATGAACTTTAATGACATCCCAGTCTTAGTCCGTAGGGTTCCATATTGAGTTGGCCCACCCTTTGCAGCTATAACAGCTTCAACTCTTCTGGGAAGGCCGTCCACAAGGTTTAGGAGCGTGTCTATGGGAATGTTTGACCATTCTTCCAGAAGAACATTTGTGATTTGGCTCGCAGTCTCTGCTCTAATTCATCCCAAAGGTGTTCTACCAGGTTGAGGTGCAGGCCAGTCAAGTTCCTCCACCCCAAACTCTCTCATCCATATCTTTATGGACCTTGCTTTGTGCATTGGTCCAAATCATTTGGTGGAGGAGGGATTATGGTGTGGGGTTGTTTTTCAGGAGTTGGGCTTGGCCTCTTAGTTCCAGTAGAGGGAACTTCTTGGACCTTGCTTTGTGCACTGGTGAGCAGTCATGTTGGAACAGGAAGGGGCCGTCCCCAAACTGTTCCCACAAAGTTGGGAGCATGAAATTGTCCAAAATGTCTTGGTATGCTGACGCCTTAAGAGTTCCCTTCACTGGAACTAAGGGGGCCAAGCCCAACCCCTGAAAAACAACCCCACACCATAATCCCCCCCTCCACCAAATAATTTGGACCAGTGCACAAAGCAAGGTCCATAAAGACATGGATGAGCGAGTTTGGAGTGGAGGAACTTGACTGGTCTTGACCTCAACCCGATAGAACACCTTTGGGATAGAGCGCAGACTGCGAGCCAGGCCTTTCCGTCCAACATCAGTGCCTGACCTCACAAATGTTCTTCTGGAAGAATGGTCAAACATTCCCATAGACACACCCCTAAACCCTGTGGACGGCCTTCCCAGAAGAGTTGAAGCTGTTATAGCTGCAAAGGGCGGAGCCAACTCAATATTGAACCCTACGGACGAAGACTGGGATGCCATTAATGTTCATGTGTGTGTAAAGGCAGGCGTCCCAATACTTTTGGTAATATAGTGTGTGTGTGTGTATATATATATATATATATATATATATATATATATAAAAATATCCCCATGCAGGGATATTTTTGTACTGTTGCTGTGAATTGGCTCCAGTCCAGCAATGGAATAAATAGAAGACGCGCTGTTTCCGATTATTTCCTGTTCACTCCCACACTGATCCCCAGGCTCTGTTGTACGGTTTTCCCAGAATGCCTTGCGCCGCCTTTGAGAGTGACCCCTTTGCAGCTGTCAATGCGCGGGGGTCTTTGTCCTGTACAGTGTGATACGGCCCGCATAGAAAACCTTCAACCAACAAGCTGAACAATGTGCCGTTTACGTGGGCATCTGTGTAACACAAATCCATCTGTCTGCGCTCAGCGCGTCTTCTTCCCACTCCTCTCCTCCATCCCTCCCGTGTACATTCATCACTTCCACCCATCTCCACAATTCTCACTTCCACAATCCTCAGTCATCCCAGAGAAGCCCAAATTTCACGCTGCGCACAACCCCAACCCCCGATCTGTTTTTCTGTAAATTTCATCTTTTTTTTTTTTTTCCACTTCTCTTTTGTGCCAATTATTTCTCAATTGCAGCAATTTGTAGCTTTTATAGTAAGAGGAGAATTTACAGAGAAATTGTTATATTCTCGCCGTAGTGCAGCGCGTTCCGCAATGTTTTTGTTACATTTTACAAGTGTTACTATTCATCCTTATGTCGCCTTCCTAGAACAGAAAGTCCTCACGTGTCTCTCGTTCCATCGAATATCCCCCCCAAAAAATACGATTGTTCCTCATTTTAGGACGATGGGCAGAGCAATGCTGAGCGTTCCTTTGTGTTCGCCCATCCAGAGAGTCGGGTGAGGAGTCCAAATGTAGTGTAATTTTACACAGCCCTTTACTCCAAATCTACACAAACCACGTCTCCTCTGTGGAGGACCCAACAAGACACTGATGGTGAGAAGAGACTAAAGCCATTCTCGGGTCACCTTTGGTGATGTCGGGGGCCACAGCTGAGGGTCCCAATACCTCATAAGTTGGCTACCACTGATCTACAGCAGAGCTCTCCATATTACTGCAGGCCAGGCATGGCCCTTTTCTTGACTTCATCCAGTCCCTGGGGCACTTTTACCCCACTGGCACCAATGATGGGGCACTATTCCTCCCACTGATACCAATGATGGGGCACTATTCCTCCCACTGACACCAACAATGGGACACTATTCCTCCCACTGACACCAACAATGGGACACTATTCCTCCCACTGGTACCAATGATGGGGCACTATTCCTCCCACTGATACCAATGATGGGGCACTATTCCTCCCACTGATACCAATGACGGGGCACTATTCCTCCCACTGACACCAATGACGGGGCACTATTCCTTCTAAAATCATAGCACCCAGTCTAAAATGGGGTTCCTTCATCTTTTCAGAGTTCATCCTTTCACATCAGGGTCCCCCATTTGCACCCTTACCCCATCCCCTCCCTTCCAAATCAGAGTCCTCAGTCCTCCCCTCCACATCAGAGTCTTCAGTCCTCCCCTTCACATAAGAGTCCTTAGCCCCCCCTTCCAAATCAGAGTCCTCAGCCCTCCACTTTCACATCAGAGCCCTCAGTCCCCCACCTTCACATAAGAGTCCATAGTCCTCCCCTTCACATCAGAGTCCTCAGTCCCACTACTTTCACATCAGAGTCCTCAGTCTCCCACCTTTACATCAGAGTCTTCAGTCCTCCCCTTCACATCAGAGTCCTCAGTCCCACTACTTTCACATCAGAGTCCTCAGTCTCCCACCTTTACATCAGAGTCTTCAGTCCTCCCCTTCACATCAGAGTCCTCAGTCCCACCACTTTCACACCAGAGTCCTCAGTCCTACCATTTTCACATCAGAGTCCTCAGTCCCCCATCTCCACATCAGAGTCTTCAGTCCTCCCCTTCACATCAGAGTCCTCAGCCCACCACTTTCTCATCAGAGTCCTCAGTCCCACCACTTTCACATCAGAGTCCTCAGTCCCACCATTTTCACATCAGAGTCCTCAGTCCCACCACTTTCTCATCAGAGTCCTCAGTCCCATTACTTTCACATCAGAATCCTCAGTCCCACCACTTTCACATCAGAGTCCTCAGTCCCACCATTTTCACATCAGAGTCCTCAGTCCCACCACTTTCACACCAGAGTCCTCAGTCCCACCATTTTCACATCAGAGTCCTCAGTCCCACCACTTTCTCATCAGAGTCCTCAGTCCCACTACTTTCACATCAGAGTCCTCAGTCCCACCATTTTCACATCAGAGTCCTCAGTCCCACCACTTTCACATCAGAGTCCTCAGCCCACCACTTTCTCATCAGAGTCCTTGGCCAGCCCATCTACAGTATAGAAATGCATGGAATGCAAAAATATAAGATGAAGCACAGCACCCTTTATGAGCCCAGAAGGCTCCCTGGGGTGCCGTAGCACCCTGGTTGAGAAATGCTGATCTAAGGTCCCTATCTCTTATACATACTAGCGCCGATTTAGACAGGAGCCAAATAAACCCCCCCAAGCACAGGGAGCCACGCAACCTCGACGCAGATCCTGGCCAGGATTTGAACCCAGGACTCCAGTCCTGAAAGTTTATCTACCCACTAAGCCAATAAGACTCTGTGCTGCTCATATTACTCTTTACTGCTTTGTAAGTGAAGAAGGAGAACTTGCTAAATGGTCCTTTTTTTTTTTAACATTATCCCACTTTCCTGTCTGATCATCATTCTTCTTTCTCAGAGTTTACTTATTATAATAAGTCCAGATCTTCTTCCTTTGAGGCGCACGGAGGAACGGCTCCATAATCTCTACTAATGCCTTTTATTTGCATATGGGATATAGTTATTTTTCTCTTCTAATTGTCTGTCGTAAAGATAATATTTATGGTAAAAAGCGCAAAAAATAATTCTGTTACTGTAATAATAAATCCATCATCATGTCAGGCCGCGGACCGCGATGCTGGCGGCTTCCCCCGGCCAGAATAAAGACTCGGAGATCAAGTCACCCCGCAGCAAATCCGCCGGAAAACTGAATTACAGCTGAAGGTTCTCTAGAAGATATTAGTTCTATTAGTCTACATATGTCTGTACATCCTCCTGATTAATACACTGAAGAAGCAGATTAGGGCCAATATGTAGCAACGTAGGGCAGATTATGGATTTAAATAGATAAGAAAAATATTATCCATCAGCTCCCATGGTGTTCCATTGGCCAGTTTGGTTGGATCTTTAGTATCTGCTATTTTTAATCTATTTTTTTTTTTACTTTATTTTAAACTGACAAAAACTGTAAGCATGTATTTGTTGAGTTAAAAATATTTAAAAATTCAACAAAAATAATATACATGAAGCAGGATGAGTCAACATGAAAACCTTAATGGATGGCCTGCCAGTTTGTGTTTTGCCAGGCTGGCACGGAGGTTTTCCTGTTCACAGATAAGCAAACTGGTGGTAATTAAAGTGGCGGTAAAGGCTCAAGGTTCTATACATGAAGGTGAAACACCTTCAGAGTGCAACTCCCCCCATAATACTTACTTTAGCCCGATCCTGATCCAGCACTGTGCACGAGAACACAGGCTCTCCCAGATCTCTCTCTCTTCTCATTGGTTGAGGCCGAGCAGCGGAAGTCATTGAGGAGGGTGCGGGACTGAGTCTCGCTCTGTGTGTCCCATAGATACACAGAGGTGGCTCAGGAGCGAGTTGCTTACTTGCTTGCTTTGGGGGCACTCAGCAGGGGGAGGGTTCCAGAAGCACCAGTGAACCTAATAAGAGGAGAATTGGGTCTGCTCCATGCAAACCATTGTATAATATATGCAAACCATGTTTGTTATTTTAAAGAAAAAAAAAACCCTTTATAACCACTGTAAGAACAACTCTGATTTGTCATACAGAGGGACACCAATGCTTCGAGTGGGGTATTTGGTGTCATGGATGTGACAGCTTCCCGTACAGAGCTTGTGGTTCCTAGTACACTAGCATGTAATGGGGTGTTGGTAACATTTCCTGTTTGGCCACTAAGTGGCGCCCGTCCCATGGATAAATAGTTGAATATGTGAGGGAGGAGTAGGAGGAGTCGTCCAGTAGGGAGTCAACAGAACACTAGTGCGACTACGTTGTTGGTACCCATGGTAATCGTTGGGGGCCTCTTCTACAGAAATGTAGGGGTTCCAGTCATTGGTATTCCCTGCCTGGGGAGCACCTGGAGAGGCCCTGGTGATGGTTAGAATGGAGACGGGAAGACAAGAATTTATGAACCGACCTAGGAACAGGCCGACAACTGCTACCATGATGGTGAGATGCCATGAAGGAGTAGGACAAGTCCTGGTAGGGAGTTGACAGAACCACAGTGGGACTCTGTTGCTGGCCCCAATGGGACTTGGTGAGGCCTCTTCCACAGAAAAGTAGGGCTTCCAGTTATTGGTATTCCCCAGCTGGGAAGCACCTGGAGGGGCCCTGGTTAGGATGGAAACGGAAAGACAAGAATTGGTGAACCAACCTAGGAAGATGCCGACAACTGCTACCATATTGGTGAGATTCCTATAATTGAGTAGGACAAGTCCATTTAGGGGTTGACAGAACCGGACTGGGACTCCGTTGCTGGGCCCCAATGGGACTTGGTGGGGCCTCTTCTACAGAAAAGTAGGGGTTCCAGTTATTGGTATTCCCCAGCTGAGGAGCATCTGGAGAGGCCCTGGTTAGAATGGAGAAGGGAAGACAAGAATTGGTGAACCAACCTAGGAAGATACCAACAACTACTACCATATTGGTGAGATGCCATGAGGGAGTAGGACAAGTCCGCTTAGGGAGTCGACAGAACCGGACTGGGACTACGTTGCTGGCCCCCAATGGGACTTGGTGGAGCCTATTCTACAGAAAGGTAGGGGTTCCAGTCATTGATATTACCTGGCTGTGGAGCACCTGGAGAGGGCCTGGAATCCTGGATAGGATGGAGATGGGAAGATAGGATTTTGACGCTCTGACCTGGTAAAATGCCAACAAATGCTACCATATTGGTGAGAAACTGTCTGCCCTAAAGTTATGGAAGTAAAGCTTTGAAAACTGATTGGACTCGCCTTTTCTTACTACTAATTGCCTATCCTAGGAATATGTCTCTGGTTGCACTGGGAGAATTGTGGGGTGAGGTGTTGGGCATGGAAGTGTACCTGTACTGGTAAAGGTACGCTATTTGGCTCCCTATGATGGCATAAGAGGCCTGTTATTGGTACCTGGGAATGAAACATATGCCCATGTTCATTTGTCTCTGCTTACAGGCAGCTGCTGGCTTCCTAGCAACCAAAGGACTCATCCCTGGCCCCATTCAGCTGCCGGTTGGGAGGTTCCCCGACCCACAGCTGAATATAAACTAAGAAGAAATGCTTGCTGACGTCATTACACTAATATGCCATAAGGAATCCCACAGCTGGCAGCTGTATGGGGCCGGGGATGCATCATTGGTGTGCTGTGATGTAGTCAGCTGCACAGCCAACGGCACCTTAGTAAGCAAGGCTGGTAAGCTATAGGGACTGACCATGCATTGAGGACAGGAGTGTCCGTGGTATGGACACCTACCACTCACCATGACTCTGATCATTCATGTACCTGTCTCCCATAGGAGTCTCAATGAATCTTGCTTGGATTCAAGTACAAACCCTTATGATTAAATCCTGGATTAAATCCTGGAGAAGAATTGTATTCTATAAACTCCAATATAACCCCCTAATCTAGAAAACTTGAAAACTTCACCTTGATTGACTCCCAAATAGAGGGAGGAGGGAAATTGTGCTAGGGGAAACATTTTTTTTTTTTTTTGGGGGGGGGGGGGATTTGTGCTAGGAGGAGGGATTAGGAGTGGGAGGGAGAGAATTTGTGCTTGGAGGGGAAATTTAAGGGGAGAGGATTTGTGCTAAGAGGGGATTTTTTTTTATTGTGGGGGAGGGGGGTTTGTGCTAGGAGGGGGACTTGAGGGGTAGAGGATTTGTGCTTCAGAGGGGTGCTTTTATTTTGGGGGGGGATTTGTGCTGGGGAGGTTTGGTGAAAGAGAGGACTTGAGCTTAAAGGGGGAATGGGGGGGGGAGGGACAAAGATTAGTGCTGGCAATGGGGATTTTAGCGTGGGGGGGGGCAGATTTGTAGTGGGAGGAGGGGGAATTATGCTTAGGGGGTAAACATGCAGATCAGTGCTTTTTTTGGAGTGGGGATTTTCGCTGATACGTAATGGGGTCATCCATCTTGTGGTGGGGGGGGAGGGTTTGGTAGGTTTGCCCTGTGCTCTAGATGACCTTGTCCCGGCATAGGGCGGGACAAGGACAATCAGGCTGGGGGAGGAAAGGGATGGATGATGGTGCGTGTCCTCCAGCCAGGAAAGGGGGCAGGGCTCTTTTTTGACTTGCTGCAGCTTCTAATGCACATTGTAAGAAGCTCACAGCGTGCAGTGAAATCAGAGAAAGTCATTTTAGTCTAGGAGGGGGAGCCGTTACAACCGTACGAGACTGAAGTGACAGCTGGAGTTCAGATCGAAGCGATTGAAATCATGACATATCAGGTAGAAAAGATTTGGACGAGTTCTTGGGTGTGCTGACAATGAACTGCTTATTCCTGGATTTACATTGACGGCTCCATCCGTCACCGTCACTCCACCCTGTCACATCCGCCATCATATCACTGTGAGGAACGCGCCAGTAACCCTCCCATTTCTAGGAATGTAGTTTACTATATTACCGTCTGCAAACACATACAATGTAGCACATGCAATAGCAGTGGGGGGGCTGCAGATGCCTTGAGCATAAGGTTTGCAGGTGGGAGACAGGCGCAGCATGGTATCGCATGAGGGGAAAATTGTTAACTACACACACTGACAGCCAAATGCATACTGTATACTCACATACAAACATACAATCCTCATCCCCGCACTTTACACACTCCTGACTTCTGTACTCTGTACATTACACACTCCTGACCCCTGCACTCTGTACATTACACACTCCTGACCCCTGTACTCTGTACATTACACACTCCTGACCCCTGTACTGTGTACATTACACACTCCTGATCCCTGTACTGTGTACATTACACACTCCTGACCCCTGTACTGTGTACATTACACACTCCTGACCCCTGTACTCTGTACATTACACACTCCTGACCCCTGTACTCTGTACATTACACACTCTTGACCCCTGCACTCTGTACATTACACACTCCTGACCCCTGCACTCTGTACATTACACACTCCTGACCCCTGTACTCTGTACATTACACACTCCTGACCCCTGTACTCTGTACATTACACACTCCTGACCCCTGCACTCTATATGTGAGTACAGCTATGGGATGCATACATCAGGCAGGGTTAAAAAGATTGGGTGCACAGATCACAGAGGAGGGGGGCGCAATTTGGCATCTTCACCCTGGGCACTGAATGACCTTGCCCTGGCACTGCTGATGTGTGGAGTAATCACTCTGCATACATCCCCTGACAAATTTACAGTAGTACCTTTATTAGCTTTATTAGCACCCTCTCTTCCTATAAGAAGCCTGACCCCTGGTGCCTGAACTGCATCCTGAGGGCCACATGTAGCCTCTTGGTACTTGTTGTGGGGCCCGCGGGGCCCAGCAGTCTTTAATGGGGTTCAAAGGGGTAATAGCATTGTTCCCTACTAGCTGCATGTAACATATCCCCAGTCTGTCACTGTTTCCTGCAGCATATCTCCAGTATCCAGCCAACCAGTAGTATGTCTTCAGTCTCTGACCATCATATCCTATAGTATGTCTTCAGTCTCTGACCATCATATCTTATAGTATGTCCTCAGTCTCTGACCATCATATCCTATAATATGTCCTCAGTCTCTGACCATCATATCCTATAGTATGTCCTCAGTCTCTGACCATCATATCCTATAGTATGTCCTCAGTCTCTGACCATCATATCTTATAGTATGTCTGCAGTCTCTGACCATCATATCCTATAGTATGTCTTAAGTCTCTGACCATCATATCCTATAGTATGTCCTCAGTCTCTGACCATCATATCCTATAGTATGTCCTCAGTCTCTGACCATCATATCTTATAGTATGTCTTCAGTCTCTGACCATCATATCCTATAGTATGTCTTCAGTCTCTGACCATCATATCCTATAGTATGTCTTCAGTCTCTGACCATCATATCCTATAGTATGTCTTCAGTCTCTGCCCATCATATCTTATAGTATGTCTTCAGTCTCTGACCATCATATCCTATAGTATGTCCTCAGTCTCTGACCATCATATCTTATAGTATGTCTTCAGTCTCTGACCATCATATCCTATAGTATGTCTTCAGTCTCTGACCATCATATCCTATAGTATGTCTTCAGTCTCTGACCATCATATCTTATAGTATGTCCTCAGTCTCTGACCATCATATCCTATAGTATGTCCTCAGTCTCTGACCATTATATCTTATAGTATGTCCTCAGTCTCTGACCATCATATCCTATAGTATGTCCTCAGTCTCTGACCATCATACCTTATAGTATGTCTTCAGTCTCTGACCATCATATCGTATAGTATGTCCTCAGTCTACCATCATATCCTATAGTATGTCCTCAGTCTCTGACCATCATATCTTATAGTATGTCTGCAGTCTCTGACCATCATATCCTATAGTATGTCTTAAGTCTCTGACCATCATATCCTATAGTATGTCCTCAGTCTCTGACCATCATATCCTATAGTATGTCCTCAGTCTCTGACCATCATATCTTATAGTATGTCTTCAGTCTCTGACCATCATATCCTATAGTATGTCTTCAGTCTCTGACCATCATATCCTATAGTATGTCTTCAGTCTCTGACCATCATATCCTATAGTATGTCTTCAGTCTCTGACCATCATATCTTATAGTATGTCTTCAGTCTCTGACCATCATATCCTATAGTATGTCCTCAGTCTCTGACCATCATATCTTATAGTATGTCTTCAGTCTCTGACCATCATATCCTATAGTATGTCTTCAGTCTCTGACCATCATATCCTATAGTATGTCTTCAGTCTCTGACCATCATATCCTATAGTATGTCTTCAGTCTCTGCCCATCATATCTTATAGTATGTCTTCAGTCTCTGACCATCATATCCTATAGTATGTCCTCAGTCTCTGACCATCATATCTTATAGTATGTCTTCAGTCTCTGACCATCATATCCTATAGTATGTCTTCAGTCTCTGACCATCATATCCTATAGTATGTCTTCAGTCTCTGACCATCATATCTTATAGTATGTCCTCAGTCTCTGACCATCATATCCTATAGTATGTCCTCAGTCTCTGACCATCATACCTTATAGTATGTCTTCAGTCTCTGACCATCATATCGTATAGTATGTCTTCAGTCTCTGACCATCATATCCTATAGTATGTCCTCAGTCTCTGACCATCATATCTTATAGTATGTCTGCAGTCTCTGACCATCATATCCTATAGTATGTCTTAAGTCTCTGACCATCATATCCTATAGTATGTCCTCAGTCTCTGACCATCATATCCTATAGTATGTCCTCAGTCTCTGACCATCATATCTTATAGTATGTCTTCAGTCTCTGACCATCATATCCTATAGTATGTCTTCAGTCTCTGACCATCATATCCTATAGTATGTCTTCAGTCTCTGACCATCATATCCTATAGTATGTCTTCAGTCTCTGCCCATCATGTCTTATAGTATGTCTTCAGTCTCTGACCATCATATCCTATAGTATGTCCTCAGTCTCTGACCATCATATCTTATAGTATGTCTTCAGTCTCTGACCATCATATCCTATAGTATGTCTTCAGTCTCTGACCATCATATCCTATAGTATGTCTTCAGTCTCTGACCATCATATCTTATAGTATGTCCTCAGTCTCTGACCATCATATCCTATAGTATGTCCTCAGTCTCTGACCATCATATCTTATAGTATGTCCTCAGTCTCTGACCATCATATCCTATAGTATGTCCTCAGTCTCTGACCATCATACCTTATAGTATGTCTTCAGTCTCTGACCATCATATCGTATAGTATGTCCTCAGTCTACTATCATATCTTATAGTATGTCCTCAGTCTCTGACCATCATATCGTATAGTATGTCCTCAGTCTACTATCATATCTTATAGTATGTCCTCAGTCTCTGACCATCATATCCTATAGTATGTCCTCAGTCTACTATCAGATCTTATAGTATGTCCTCAGTCTCTGACCATCATATCCTATAGTATGTCCTCAGTCTACTATCATATCTTATAGTATGTCTTCAGTCTCTGACCATCATATCCTATAGTATGTCTTCAGTCTCTGACCATCATATCCTATAGTATGTCCTCAGTCTCTGACCATCATATCTTATAGTATGTCCTCAGTCTCTGACCATCATAATCTATAGTATGTCCTCAATCTCTGACCATCATATTCTATAGTATGTCCTCAGTCTCTGACCTTCATATCTTATAGTATGTCTTCAGTCTCTGACCATCATATCATACAATGTACCCCATACCCATTTACCAAGTGGGGGGGGCAGGATCTGGGGGCCCCCTTGTTAAAGGGGGCTTTCAGATTCCGATAAGCCCCCTGTCCTCAAACCCCCACAACCACCGGGCAAGGGTTGTGGGGAAGAGGCCCTTGTCCCCATCAACATGGGAACAAGGTGTTTTGGGGGGGACCCCAAAGCACCCTCCCCATGTTGAGGGCATGTGGCCTGGTACGGTTCAGGAGGGGGAGCTCTCTCATTCCCCCCCTTTTCCTGCGGCTTTCCAGGTTGCGTGCTCAGATAAGGGTCTGGTGTGGATTTTGGGGGGACCCCCATGCCATTTTTTTTTATTTTGGCATTTTTTTCAATGATTTTTATGTATATTGCCAGGATCCGACAATACAATACAGCCGGGAACCCCCCAGGCACGATATTTAAAGGAAATTTTAATTTTTATTGTTTCACTTTAAGCAATATTAAAATCACTGCTCCCGAAAAAAAGGCCGTATTAGAAACATTTTTTTGCATTGATCCATGTCCCCTGGGACAGGACCCAGGTCCACAAACACTTTTTATGACAATAACTTGCATATAAGCCTTTAAATTGAGCACTTTTGATTTTTCTCGTTTCCTGTCCCATAGACTTTAATGGTGTTCACACAAATTTTTGGTCTGTTCACATGTTCTGTTGCAAACTGAACCGAGGGGTGTTCGGCTTATCTCTATGATGGGGACACCAGATGTAAAGGGGGACTATGATGGGGAGGGACAGTTAATGTAAGGGGCACTCAGATAGGGACACCTGATGTAAGGGGACACTCAGATAGGGACACCTGAAGTAAGGGTGCACTATGATGGGGACTCTGATGTAAGGTGCACTCAGATAGGGACACCTGATGTAAGGGGGCACTATGATAGGGACACCTGATGTAAGGGGGCACTATGATAGGGACACCTGATGTAAGAGGGCACTATGATGGGACACCTGATGTAAGGGGGCACTCTGATAGGGACTCTGATGTAAGGGGGCACTCTGATAGGGACACCCGATGTAAGTGGGGACTCTGATAGGGACTCTGATGTAAGGGGCACTCAGATAGGGACTCTGATGTAAGGGGCACTATGATGGGGACACCTGATGTAAGGGGGCACTCTGATAGGGACTCTGATGTAAGGGGGCACTCTGATAGGGACTCTGATGTAAGGGGGCACTATGATGGGGACACCTGATTTAAGGGGGCACTCAGATAGGGACACCTGATGTAAGGGGGGAGTCTGATAGGGACTCTGATGTAAGAGGCATTATGATTGGGACACCTGATGTAAGAGGGTTCTCTGATAGGGACACCTGATGTAAGGGAGGACTATGATGGGGACATCTGAAGTAAGGGGGCACTATGATGAGGACTCTGATGTAAGGGGCACTCAGAAAGGGACACCTGATGTAAGAGGGCACTGTGATAGGGACACCTGATGTAAGGGGCACTCAGATAGGGACACCCGATGTAAGGGGGAACTCTGATGTAAGGGGGGACTATGATGGGGACACCTGATGTAAGGGGGGACTATGATAGGGACACCTGAAGTAAGGGGGCACTCAGATAGGGACACCCGATGTTAGGGGGACTCTGATAGGGACTCTGATATAAGGGGGCACTCAGATAGGGACACCTGATGTAAGGGGGGACTCTGATAGGGACTCTTATGTAAGGGGGCACTATGATGGGGACACCTGATGTAAGGGGGACTCTGATAGGGACTCTGATGTAAGAGGGATTCTGATAGGGACTCTGATGTAAGGGGCACTATGATTGTGACACCTGATGTAAGGGGGCACTCTAATAGGGACACCTGATGTTAGGGGGGACTCAGATAGGGACACCCAATGTAAGGGGGCACTATGATGGGGACACCTTGTAAGGGGGGATTGTGATAGGGACTCTGATGTAAAGGGCACTCTGATGGGGACTCTGATGTAAGGGGGGCTCTGATGGGGACTCTGATGTAAAGGGCACTCTGACAGGGACTCTGATGTAAGGGGGCACTCAGATAGGGACAGGTAAGGGATAAACCCTTTACACTGAGGAATGATGGTGAACATACTGATGACTGTATTTGGGTTTCCATAGACTTCAGTGAGAGTCCCCCTCTGTGATGGAGGAATCAGAGGCTCCTCGGTGAGGTTGTACAATCTGAAGGGCGTTCATTGAACATTCTGGATTCCAATTAAAATTCCTTTACTATGTGATGTTTTGTCGGCGTATTTCTCTGTATCCACCCCGCCTGTCACCCTGTCAGGTCTACACTGAAATGAAGACGTTGTGTTTCGTTCGGCGGCAGAACGCGGAGCGGTGACAGACTGTCAGGCAGGACTGCCGCTTTCTTTTGTAGACCTCAAACTCCGTAACGTGCCAAATGCAGAACAGCCCGGCGGATACCAAAGACACAAATAAATGTCTCTCTAATCATTAACATGTCATTAAATGTGTATTTTTTTTTTTATTACAAGCAATGTAAGTACCTCAATGTGACCTGGTATCATCCTCTTATACAGTAGAGCTCAGACTGAGAGGGGGAGAATAAGCGCCAGGAGCCAATACATTCACGTGCTGACAAGAAGCATGCTGATAGGAGGAGAGAGAAGAGTGACAGAGGGGATGAACTCATCACTGTGCTGCTCCTCCTTCGCTGTCACAGGCTGGGGGTGGAGCCAGGATGACCTGGGCTCAGAGGAAGTGGGTTGGATGAAGCTGGCCATTAGACTGAGAACACCTGGTGGTGGAAAAAAAGTACTGCAGGGAAAAAAGAAAACAAATGTAGCCAACGCATCTAAGGACTGGTAGCATTATATTATATTTTCGCTCATGCTGGCCATCAGACTGAGAACACCTGGTGGCGGAAAAAAGTACTGCAGGGAAAAAAAGAAAATGAATGCAGCCACCAACTGGTAGCAAATATATTATGTTTTTGTTCCTGGGTTTAGATATACTTTAAAGAGAGCCGGTCATGACTGGGCTTAGGGAAGAATCGGATAATGAAGAAAAATAATTATTATCTAAGCTTTACTAATTATTACATTACATTATTAGGTTCTTTATATAATAACGGGTTTTCTCTGACTTGGCAGAGAGAGGTTATTGGGAGAAGTTCTTGTTCTTCGGGTCCCTGGAATGGCTTGTTGTGGTGAATGGAGGCCGTTAGTCTCCTCGTTCTACAATGAGGTATTAGCAAGTCTGGAGGTCGGTCAATCTAATAAAGCGTTCCGAGGTTACAAAAATTAGTGTCTTATATTTAATGATGTGCAAATTCCTACGTGAATGAGTTAATAAAGCTTTTCTCAACCTTCTTACCCCAGACATACTCCTAATATAATTTTCAGGTCTTAGGGAACCCCCTACTAAAATAAACTCATAGAAGGTCAGTGAGAAGAATAATCCTTACATTGGTGATCAGTGAGAAGAATGCTCCTTACATTGGTGATCAGTGAGAAGAATGTACCTTACATTGGTGATCAGTGAGAAGAATGTTCCTTACATTGGTGATCAGTGAGAAGAATGTTCCTTACATTGGTGGTCAGTGAGAAGAATGTTCCTTACATTGGTGGTCAGTGAGAAGAATGTTCCTTACATTGGTGATCAGTGAGAAGAATGTTCCTTACATTGGTGATCAGTGAGAAGAATGTTCCTTACATTGGTGATCAGTGAGAAGAATGTTCCTTACATTGGTGATCAGTGAGAAGAATGTTCCTTACATTGGTGATCAGTGAGAAGAATGTTCCTTACATTGGTGATCAGTGAGAAGAATGTTCCTTACATTGGTGATCAGTGGGAAGAATGTTCCTTACATTGGTGATCAGTGAGAAGAATGTTCCTTACATTGGTGATCAGTGAGAAGAATGTTCCTTACTTTGGTGATGAGTGAGAAGAATGTTCCTTACATTGGTGATCAGTGAGAAGAATGTTCCTTACATTGGTGATCAGTGAGAAGACTGTTCCTTACATTGGTGATAAGTGGGAAGAATGTTCCTTACATTGGTGATCAGTGAGAAGAATGTTCCTTACATTGGTGATCAGTGAGAAGAATGTTCCTTACATTGGTGATCAGTGAGAAGACTGTTCCTTACATTGGTGATAAGTGGGAAGAATGTTCCTTACATTGGTGATCAGTGAGAAGAATGTTCCTTACATTAGTGATCAGTGAGAAGAATTTTCCTTACATTGGTGATCAGTGAGAAGAATGTTCCTTACATTGGTGGCCTTCCACATCCAACACGTCTGCCCCACCTGCTGTGGTGGATGGTCTGTGGTGGATGGTCTGTGGTGGATGGTCTGTGGTGAATGGTCTGTGGTGGATGGTCTGTGGAGGATGGTCTGTGGTGGATGGTCTGTGATGGATGGTCTGTGGTGGATGGTCTGTGGTGGATGGTCTGTGGTGAATGGTCTGTGGTGGATGGTCTGTGGAGGATGGTCTGTGGTGGATGATCTGTGGTGGATGGTCTGTGGTGGATGATCTGTGGTGGATGGTCTGTGGTGGATGGTCTGTGGTGGATGGTCTGTGAGTGGATGGTCTGTGGTGGATGGTCTGTGATGGATGGTCTGTGGTGGATGGTCTGTGGAGGATGGTCTGTGGTGGATGGTCTGTGGTGGATGGTCTGTGGTGGATGGTCTGTGGTGGATGGTCTGTGATGGATGGTCTGTGGTGGATGGTCTGTGGAGGATGGTCTGTGGTGGATGGTCTGTGATGGATGGTCTGTGGAGGATGGTCTGTGGTGGATGGTCTGTGGTGGATGGTCTGTGAGTGGATGGTCTGTGGTGGATGGTCTGTGGAGGATGGTCTGTGGTGGATGGTCTGTGGTGGATGGTCTGTGATGGATGGTCTGTGAGTGGATGGTCTGTGGTGGATGGTCTGTGGTGGATGGTCTGTGGTGGATGGTCTGTGATGGATGGTCTGGTTTGTGGTGGATGGTCTGTGGTGGATGGTCTGTGGTGGATGGTCTGGTTTGTGGGTGATCAGTGAGAAGAATGTTCCTTACATTGGTGATCAGTGAGAAGAATGTTCCTTACATTGGTGATCAGTGAGAAGACTGTTCCTTACATTGGTGATAAGTGGGAAGAATGTTCCTTACATTGGTGATCAGTGAGAAGAATGTTCCTTACATTAGTGATCAGTGAGAAGAATTTTCCTTACATTGGTGATCAGTGAGAAGAATGTTCCTTACATTGGTGATCAGTGGGAAAAATGTTCCTTACATTGGTGATCAGTGAGAAGAATGTTCCTTACATTGGTGATCAGTGAGAAGAATGTCCCTTACATTGGTGATCAGTGAGAAGAATGTACCTTACATTGGTGATCAGTGAGAAGAATGTTCCTTACATTGGTGATCAGTGGGAAGAATGTACCTTACATTGGTGATCAGTGAGAAGAATGTTCCTTACATTGGTGATCAGTGGGAAGAATGCTCCTTACATTGGTGATCAGTGAGAAGAATGTTCCTTACATTGGTGATCGGTGGGAAGAATGTCCCTTACATTGGTGATCAGTGAGAAGAATGTACCTTACATTGGTGATCAGTGAGAAGAATGTTCCTTACATTGGTGATCAGTGGGAAGAATGTTCCTTACATTGGTGATCAGTGAGAAGAATGTTCCTTACATTGGTGATCAGTGAGAAGAATGTTCCTTACATTGGTGATCAGTGGTAAGAATGTCCCTTTACATTGGTGATCAGTGAGAAGAATGTTCCTTACATTGGTGATCAGTGAGAAGAATGTTCCTTACATTGGTGATCAGTGGTAAGAATGTCCCTTTACATTGGTGATCAGTGAGAAGAATGTTCCTTACATTGGTGATCAGTGGGAAGAATGTTCCTTACATTGGTGATCAGTGAGAAGAATGTTCCTTACATTGGTGATCAGTGGGAAGAATGTTCCTTACATTGGTGATCAGTGAGAAGAATGTTCCTTACATTGGTGATCAGTGGGAAGAATGTTCCTTACATTGGTGATCAGTGAGAAGAATGTTCCTTTCATTGGTGATCAGTGAGAAGAATGTTCCTTACATTGGTGATCAGTGAGAAGAATGTTTCTTACATTGGTGGTCAGTGAGAAGAATAATCCTTACATTGGTGATCAGTGAGAAGAATGCTCCTTACATTGGTGGTCAGTGAGAAGAATGTTCCTTACATTGGTGATCAGTGAGGAGAATGTTCCTTACATTGGTGATCAGTGAGAAGAATGTTCCTTACATTGGTGATCAGTGAGAAGACTGTTCCTTACATTGGTGATAAGTGGGAAGAATGTTCCTTACATTGGTGATCAGTGAGAAGAATGTTCCTTACATTGGTGATCAGTGGGAAAAATGTTCCTTACATTGGTGGTCAGTGAGAAGAATGTTTCTTACATTGGTGATCAGTGAGAAGAATGTTCCTTACATTGGTGATCAGTGAGAAGAATGTTCCTTACATTGGTGATCAGTGAGAAGACTGTTCCTTACATTGGTGATAAGTGGGAAGAATGTTCCTTACATTGGTGATCAGTGAGAAGAATGTTCCTTACATTGGTGATCAGTGGGAAAAATGTTCCTTACATTGGTGATCAGTGAGAAGAATGTTCCTTACATTGGTGATCAGTGAGAAGAATGTCCCTTACATTGGTGATCAGTGAGAAGAATGTACCTTACATTGGTGATCAGTGAGAAGAATGTTCCTTACATTGGTGATCAGTGGGAAGAATGTACCTTACATTGGTGATCAGTGAGAAGAATGTTCCTTACATTGGTGATCAGTGGGAAGAATGTTCCTTACATTGGTGATCAGTGGGAAGAATGCTCCTCACATTGGTGATCAGTGAGAAGAATGTTCCTTACATTGGTGATCGGTGGGAAGAATGTCCCTTACATTGGTGATCAGTGAGAAGAATGTACCTTACATTGGTGATCAGTGAGAAGAATGTCCCTTTACATTGGTGATCAGTGAGAAGAATGTTCCTTACATTGGTGATCAGTGGGAAGAATGTTCCTTACATTGGTGATCAGTGAGAAGAATGTTCCTTACATTGGTGATCAGTGAGAAGAATGTTCCTTACATTGGTGATCAGTGAGAAGAATAATCCTTACATTGGTGATCAGTGAGAAGAATGTTCCTTACATTGGTGATCAGTGAGAAGAATGTTCCTTACATTGGTGATCAGTGAGAAGAATGTTCCTTACATTGGTGATCAGTGGGAAGAATGTTCCTTACATTGGTGATCAGTGAGAAGAATGTTCCTTACATTGGTGATCAGTGAGAAGAATGTTCCTTACATTGGTGATCAGTGGGAAGAATGTTCCTTACATTGGTGATCAGTGGGAAGAATGTCCCTTACATTGGTGATCAGTGAGAAGAATGTTCCTTACATTGGTGATCAGTGAGAAGAATGTTCCTTACATTGGTGATCAGTGGGAAGAATGTTCCTTACATTGGTGATCAGTGGGAAGAATGTTCCTTACATTGGTGATCAGGGAGAAGAATGTTCCTTACATTGGTGATCAGTGGGAAGAAGGAGGAGGAGGACACACCCAAGGAGCTCTCTGTGAGAACCAACCTTTTTCAAGCCTGGGCCCTGCCTTCTAGATTGGCCCAGGAATAATGCCTGATCCTGGGGGAGGCCCTGGGAGGGATCCCCCTGATGACACGGGACCTAGTGAGGAGGAGGAGGTGGAGGACCTAACTGTGGGTCCAGGCCCAGGTGTGGATACAAATGTCTTCAGTCAGAAGATTATCGATCTGTTTAGGGCGATTGGAAGAGCTGAAGAAAAACCTAAAGTTCTTAGTCGCTGAACACAAATCCTTCAGAGCCCAAATACTACCAGGCCTGGAGTAAAAATCATTTGGCCATGAAGCCAGAGTTGCAGGAATTGGAAGAAAAGGTAAAGAAACAATCTTTTAAGAAAAGTTTGATAATGAGAGGAGATTTGCCATCCAGACATCAGCAAGTTCCATGGATCAACAGCCTCAGGTAATGGATGATCCGGGTCTATCTGCCTCTGCACCTCTCCCCCCCTCATGTCAGGGCTTGAAATTGCCAGCGGCAACCAGCCTGGGGGTTGAGAGTGAGCATGGCACCCTGACCTTCATCCAGCAGATGCAATCACCCCTGAGAGCAGATAAGCTCCCTTTTTCTGACGATCCATCAGAAGTTCCTGAAGATGAGCAGAGAAAAAAACCAGCAAAGCCAGTACAGGTGGAGAAATGCCAGTACATCACGCTGCCTTCCACATCCAACACGTCTGCCCCACCTGCTGTGGTGGATGGTCTGTGGTGGATGGTCTGTGGTGGATGGTCTGTGGTGAATGGTCTGTGGTGGATGGTCTGTGGAGGATGGTCTGTGGTGGATGGTCTGTGATGGATGGTCTGTGGTGGATGGTCTGTGGTGGATGGTCTGTGGTGAATGGTCTGTGGTGGATGGTCTGTGGAGGATGGTCTGTGGTGGATGATCTGTGGTGGATGGTCTGTGGTGGATGATCTGTGGTGGATGGTCTGTGGTGGATGGTCTGTGGTGGATGGTCTGTGAGTGGATGGTCTGTGGTGGATGGTCTGTGATGGATGGTCTGTGGTGGATGGTCTGTGGAGGATGGTCTGTGGTGGATGGTCTGTGGTGGATGGTCTGTGGTGGATGGTCTGTGGTGGATGGTCTGTGATGGATGGTCTGTGGTGGATGGTCTGTGGAGGATGGTCTGTGGTGGATGGTCTGTGATGGATGGTCTGTGGAGGATGGTCTGTGGTGGATGGTCTGTGGTGGATGGTCTGTGAGTGGATGGTCTGTGGTGGATGGTCTGTGGAGGATGGTCTGTGGTGGATGGTCTGTGGTGGATGGTCTGTGATGGATGGTCTGTGAGTGGATGGTCTGTGGTGGATGGTCTGTGGTGGATGGTCTGTGGTGGATGGTCTGTGATGGATGGTCTGGTTTGTGGTGGATGGTCTGTGGTGGATGGTCTGTGGTGGATGGTCTGGTTTGTGGTGGATGGTCTGTGGTGGATGGTCTGTGGTGGATGGTCTGTGGTGGATGGTCTGTGGTGGATGGTCTGTGATGGATGGTCTGGTTTGTGGTGGATGGTCTGTGGTGGATGGTCTGTGGTGGATGGTCTGTGATGGATGGTCTGGTTTGTGGTGGATGGTCTGTGGTGGATGGTCTGTGGTGGATGGTGTCCTGGCTGAGGAGCAGAAAGAGAAGGTCCCGTGCAAAGAGCTACCTGGAGTTTCTGATGTGAAAGATCCCTCTGCAGACATGGAAGGAAAACCCCTGACAGAGATGTTTTTGGACCATCAGAGGAATGCTAATCAACCTGCAGCAAGCACCTCGGACATGGACTTTTCTGCTCATGTTTCTGCTGAGACCTGTAGTTCCTCTACCAAGTTTGTTGCATGTGTTTCACATGGTATGGCTGCCACCTGCAAAGAGATTGCCACTACAACAAAAACAAATACTCTTGCGCACGGGTGTGTTGGCTAGGCAGTCCAAAGTTCAGGATGGACAATGGCTTTCCGCCTTGCTGCCCTCCAGGATAGGGATATCCTAGTAGTCAAACGGAAAAACAGAAAAGAGAGGGCGCACCAGCCTTGTTCATTATCCTTTGATACGTTTATTCAAAAAAACATAATTACAAACTACTCACAAAGGTAGAAAGAAAATCACCCTTATAACAGTCTTTGACTTGTAACAGTCTGTCCACTGATAGCAGTCTCCAGGTCCTGAAGAGAGGACGTGCGAACCGCTGCTGGCTGACGCGTTTCGCAGGTGTACCTTCTTCCTCAGAGCCTGAGGAAGAAGGTACACCTGCGAAACGCGTCAGCCAGCAGCGATTCGCACGTCCTCTCTTCAGGACCTGGAGACTGCTATCAGTGGACAGACTGTTACAAGTAAAAGACTGTTATGAAGAGATTGCCTCACCTGAGGAGGCCATGAGTACAACACCCTAGTGATAACCCCTTCCCTGCCAGTGACATTTTTACAGTAATTAGTGCATTTTTATAGCACTGATCGCTGTATAAATTACAATGGTCCCAAAAATGTGTCAAAAGTGTCTGATGTGTCCGCCACAATGGCGCAATCACGATAAAAATCGCAGATCGCCGCCATTACTAGTAAAAAAAAAATAATAAAAATGCTATTCCCTATTTTGTAGACACTATAAGTTTTGCGCAAACCAATCAATATACGCTTATTGCATTTTTTTTTACCAAAAATATGTAGAAGAATACATATCGACCTAAACTGAGAAAAAATGTGCTTTTTTTTAAAAAAAAATGGGGATATTTATTATAGCAAAAAGTACAAAATATAGTGTTTTTTTCAAAATTGTCTCTCTTTTTTTGTTTATAGCGCAAAAAATAAAAACCGCAGAGGCGATCAAATACCACCAAAAGAAAGCTCTATTTGTGGGAAAAAAAGGATGTCAATTTTGTTTGGGTGCAGCGCCGCACGACCGCGCAATTGTCAGTTAAAGCGACGCAGTGCCGAATCACAAAAAATGGCCTGGTCATTCAGCAGCCGAATCTTCCGGGGCTGAAGTGGTTACAATACAGCCGATCCTGCACAGAAATGGCAATGCGTGAATTCTTACTGACTGCAGCCGCCAGCCTGTTTGAAGCTCAGATTTGCAGGAAAATATATATATATATATTTTTATAAGTCCCGCGACATTTTGCTCCATGCGCTAAAAACTGGCAGAGAAACCAGAATGGGTCCATGGCGGGTTTTACTGCCACAAGTACTTATTACAATTTCATTGATTTAATTGGCAGATTAAATTTCCGACACAAAGGCACTGAGAGTAATACAATACAATGAACCTTTTGGGTATTCTTATGGTTTTTTTTTTTTATCCACTTGCCCTCTGGAAGGTTTTATCCCCCCTTCATGACCAGGCCCATTTTTTTGCAATACGGCACTGTGTTACTTTAACCACTTCAGCTCCGGAAGGTTTTACCCCCTTCATGACCAGGCCATTTGTTGCGATAAAGCACTGCGTTAATTTAATTGACAATTGCGCGGTCATGCAACGTCGTAAACAAATAAAGTTGACGTCCTTTTTTCCCCCACAAATAGAGCTTTCTTTTGGTGGTATTTGATCACCTCTGCGGGGTTTTTTTTTTGCGCTATAAATGAAATAAAAAACAAGAGCCTGCTGAGAAGAACTGAGACTTGTGGGGGATGTAGCCCCAAGACAAACAACTGAGCCTGTGTTTTAGAATGTCTTTTGAACTGCATATCCCAGAATCATTTCCTACAAGCTTGGAGGACATTGTGGGAGACAAACCGTCCTGCAGGCTGTTAGCATAACGGAGTAGGGAACATCTCCTGGTACATGAGAGCGCCACTGTCACTGACTGGTGCTGCCGCCTGATTATTGGGGAGAACCCCACTGTCACTGACTGGTGCTGCCGCCTGATTATTGGGGAGAACCCCACTGTCACTGACTGGTGCTGCCGCCTCATCATTGGGGAGAACCCCGCTGTCACTGATTGGTGCTGTCGCCTGATTATTGGGGAGAACCCCACTGTCACTGACTGGTGCTGCCGCCTCATCATTGGGGAGAACCCCGCTGTCACTGATTGGTGCTGCTTCCTCATCATTAGGGAGAACCCCACTGTCACTGACTGGTGCTGCTTCCTCATCATTAGGGAGAACCCCACTGTCACTGACTGGTGCTGCTTCCTCATCATTAGGGAGAACCCCACTGTCACTGACTGGTGCTGCCGCCTCATTATTGGGGAGAACCCCGCTGTCACTGATTGGTGCTGCCGCCTGATTATTGAGGAGAACCCCGCTGTCACTGACTGGTGCTGCCGCCTCATCATTGGGGAGAACCCCACTGTCACTGACTGGTGCTGCCGCCTCATCATTGGGGAGAACCCCGCTGTCACTGATTGGTGCTGCTTCCTCATCATTAGGGAGAACCCCACTGTCACTGACTGGTGCTGCCGCCTCATTATTGGGGAGAACCCCGCTGTCACTGATTGGTGCTGCCGCCTGATTATTGAGGAGAACCCCGCTGTCACTGACTGGTGCTGCCGCCTGATTATTGGGGAGAACCCCACTGTCACTGATTGGTGCTGCTTCCTCATCATTAGGGAGAACCCCACTGTCACTGACTGGTGCTGCTTCCTCATCATTAGGGAGAACCCCACTGTCACTGACTGGTGCTGCCGCCTCATCATTGGGGAGAACCCCGCTGTCACTGATTGGTGCTGCCGCCTGATTATTGAGGAGAACCCCGCTGTCACTGACTGGTGCTGCCGCCTGATTATTGGGGAGAACCCCACTGTCACTGACTGCATGGTGCTGCCGCCTCATCATTGGGGAGAACCCCGCTGTCACTTACTGGTGCTGCTTCCTCATCATTAGGGAGAACCCCACTGTCACTGACTGGTGCTGCCACCTGATTATTGGGGAGAACCCCGCTGTCGATGACTGGTGCTGCTTCCTCATCATTGGGGAGAACCCCACTGTCACTGACTGGTGCTGCCGCCTCATCATTGGGGAGAACCCCGCTGTCACTGACTGGTGCTGCCGCCTGATTATTGAGGAGAACCCCGCTGTCACTGACTGGTGCTGCCGCCTGATTATTGGGGAGAACCCCACTGTCACTGACTGCATGGTGCTGCCGCCTCATCATTGGGGAGAACCCCGCTGTCACTTACTGGTGCTGCTTCCTCATCATTGGGGAGAACCCCACTGTCACTGACTGGTGCTGCCGCCTCATCATTGGGGAGAACCCCGCTGTCACTGACTGGTGCTGCCGCCTGATTATTGAGGAGAACCCCGCTGTCACTGACTGGTGCTGCCGCCTGATTATTGGGGAGAACCCCACTGTCACTGACTGCATGGTGCTGCCGCCTCATCATTGGGGAGAACCCCGCTGTCACTTACTGGTGCTGCTTCCTCATCATTGGGGAGAACCCCACTGTCACTGACTGGTGCTGCCGCCTCATCATTGGGGAGAACCCCGCTGTCACTGACTGGTGCTGCCGCCTCATCATTGGGGAGAACCCCGCTGTCACTGACTGGTGCTGCCGCCTCATCATTGGGGAGAACCCCGCTGTCACTGACTGGTGCTGCCGCCTGATTATTGGGGAGAACCCCGCTGTCACTGACTGGTGCTGCCGCCTCATCATTGGGGAGAACCCCGCTGTCACTGATTGGTGCTGTCATCTGACCATTGGGGAGAACCCCACTGTCACTGACTGGTGCTGCCACCTGATCATTAGGAAGAACCCCACTTTTGCTGACTGGTGCTGTCACCTGATTGTTGGGGAGAACCCCACTGTCACTGTTGCTATACCAGCCTCTGAAAAGCAATCCACTGCCGGTCACTTTTCAGAGGCTGGTAAGCATTACCATCAGTGATAAAAAAAGTCTTAAAGTAGATTTAAACCCAATCACCAAAATCTCACATATGCTTATAAATGTAATTTTGGCCACTTCCTGTTGTAGGGTGACAACAGTCTGTCTTTATCCCTCAGTTGTGCTCCTGTGTTGTCACCTTGTCACATGAGCTTCTGATGGAGACTACCAGTGGCCATTTCAGCACACATAACACAGACGTGGTCCGCTGTTGCCACCATCAGGAGACCCTCCATGACAACGTCCATGAAGCCAATGATGGAGTGTGTCTAGCCAGGAAGTAAACGCAAAGAGGCTGCAGGAGATCAGAAGCAAAGGATGGAACAAAAATCGAAAACGCAATGCACAGTGCAAGTGAAATGTCATCTAATTAGGGCTTCCTTTCACGCTGCCCCTGCCAGGAGGAAATGTAATATTACAGGGTAACATTGAAATGTAACATTTTCCTTTATCTAATTAACTGCTGCATGCCTGAGCGCTCTTTTCTTTTCTTGGTTTCACTGACTGATATTATCCAACCATCATTATCCCAAAACTTGCTAATGGCAGAATGCAGCCTGGTGTCATCCTCATCCTGATTGTTCAGTGGAAGTTCCCCGGAGAAGCCCCCCCCCCCACCCCCCACCTGCAGCTACAAGCCATGATACAAGGACACACGCAGACCTATAAATCATACATACACACATATGGCACATAAATCATAGATACACACAGACAGCTCACATCACTGTCTGAGATTGGGGGGATTCACATGGTAACCATGGCAACCGGATCTTGGGAGCAACATGGGGGGGGGGGGATATCGTCTAATACAGAACAAAGGAAGGAAGGGGAGGGTGAAGTGTGCAATCCCTCTAATAGATACACAGATAAGACTCTGCACCAACTACCTGTACTCCACATACAGACAATGCAAGGTGGGAGAGCTCCCATGGAGGCCACAGAGGTCTGAGGGGGACCATTTCTTTGTAAGAATGTATTCCTGCTACAATGTATCAACTTCTGATATCTACAATGTATCTACGTCTCATCACTACAATGTATCCACTTCCAATCACTACAATGTATCCACTTGTAATCACTACAATATATCCACTTTCAATCACTACAATGTAACCACTTCCAATCACTACAATGTATCCACTTCTGATCACTACAATGTATCCACTTATAATCACTACAATGTATCCATTTCCAATCACTACAATGTATCCACTTATAATCACTACAATGTATCCATTTCCAATCACTACAATGTATCCACTTGTAATCATTACAATGTATCCACTTCCAATCACTACAATATATCCACTTGTAATCACTACAATGTATCCACTTCCGATCACTACAAGATATTCACTTCCAATCATTACAATGTATTCACTTCCAATCATTACAATGTATCCACTTTTAATGACTACAATGTATCTACCTCCAATCACTACACTATATGCACTTTTAATGACTACAATGTATCCACTTCCAACAATTACAAGGTATTCACTTCCCATCATTACAATGTAACCACAGCCTTTAATATTGTCTCTACTTTTCTAAGTGTATCCACTTCCAATAACTATCATTTAGCCACTTACAATTATTACAATGTATCCACTTCTAATCACTACAATGTATCAATGTATCTACTTTGCATCACTACAATGTACTATATCTGCTTCTATTAACTACCATCTATCAACTTCTGATCATTACAATGCATCCACTTCCACAAACTATCTATCTATCTATCTATCTATCTATCTATCTATCTATCTATCTATCTATCTATCTATCTATCTATCTATCTATCTATCTATCTATCTATCTAATCTATCTCTCCTTTCCCTGTCTTTTATCTCATTGCTCTCTACTCACTCACATACTCCTGCAATGGATGCCGAGAGATTTGAGAATACAATCTATCCATCAATGCACACCCTCCTGTACATCTCTTTTTTTGTAGTCTTATATATACTGTATCTACCTGTATCAAATTAAATAAGAATCATAAATCACAAAACCCTTCATTTTACTGATTTCGTTTTTAAACCAGTTTCGATGTTGACAAGTCAATCAGCCATGGCATTGTTTTATTGATCACTTCTGATCAATCCAACAAATGTTTGTGTTTATGAGATAACTGATCAGTTATCCAGTTGAATGATCATTTTCCATAAATCAATAGATCATTTCTTGCAATTTGAATGTTCAGTCGATACCATATTTTGATATCATATGTTATATCATTGTGTTGCATTATTTAATGCATGGTAATTGCTACGTTGGGATCATTTGTACCTAGATTGTACTTATATGCCAACTATAATAAGGATTTCACATTTTAAATATGTTGCTTGAAAATGCTGAACCCATCTAACCTGCACGGGTTTAATTAAAGACATCTTTTGGTTGATGTGATGAGGAAGAAAATCAATCAGCAGAACTTTGTGCAATCTTGTTGCTGAAGACCTTAGAGGAGGAATGTTTATTTCTAAAGGAGATAGATAGATGGGTTGGTTGGGTAGATAGATAGATAGATAGATAGGTAGATAGATAGATAGATAGATAGATAGATAGATAGATAGATAGATAGATAGATAGATAGATAGATAGATAGATAGATAGATAGATAGATAGATAGATAGATAGATAATTGGAAGTGAATACAATCTAGTGATCTGAAGTTGATACATTGTAATATTGGAAGCAAATAAATTGTAGTGATGGGAAGTGTATACATTGTAACTTTAAGTCTGTTTGTCCCTATTCAGCTCATCCAATGTCCTGTCCACTCTGCTGTATTTAATAAATGCAAAGTGTAAGTAACCCAAAGCACCAATCAGAAATCATCTTTATCTAACCTGACTAAAGTAAACTGAGATATGACCGGTGGCTGACTGAAGATCAGATCTGTATAGAATGGGAAAATCAGAATGTCAGATGTGGCAGAACTACAACTCCCAGCGTATTCTGATTTCTGGTTTATTATGTCTCCCATGAAATGCCATTCAAATCTTTTGATACAAGACTAAGAGTATAAGAGAAACAGATTATCTGTATACATCTAGATGCAGTATATATAATACTACAAAAAGAGATGTACAGGAGAGTGTGCATTGATGGATAGATTGTATTCTCAAATCTCTTGGTGTCTATTGTAGGAGTATGTGAATGAGTAGAGAGCAATGAGATAAAAGACAGGTAAAGGATAGATAGATAGATAGATAGATAGATAGATAGATAGATAGATAGATAGATAGATAGATAGATAGATAGATAGATAGATAGATAGATAGATAGAAGCTCTTAGAGAAAGAATGTGTATTTCTAATAGTGAAAGGTAATAAATGGCAGTAGATGCGATTTCACAGGAGGGACACACAGAGCCCCCCTCTTCTCTATTCACAAATTCTCCCACTTCTCCGACTCTCCCTGCACAGAAATAGAGCGATATAATATAACCAGATGTGTTGGATCCCGCAGAGAGATGCTGTGCTGTGTTCAGCCAGAGCCAGATGGCTGCCAGCAAAGCCGCCACTGAGATCTCAGTAGATTGAGGGGTTCAATATATGAGGCCAGTGAGCTCTGCTGATCCAGGTAGGGGCTAAGGGGCATTCTACCAGTGGCAACCCTTAGCCGTCCAGATACCAGCCTACATCCTGGGGGCATTCCAACATTGCAATGGTTTCAGTACTTTCAGAGTCACCAACCTGGAACAAGCATGCAGCCAGTGAACACAGAAAAGTAGAACAGTGAAAGTATTGAAATCAGTGGACCAACATGACCGGGTACCTGGCATTTACAAAGTTAGAGATAAGTAATGGGAGCCCCCATACTTCCTTTAGTCGTGGTTCCTTTATTGTACTCTCATCTCCCAAAGCCCCCACTGTCAGGCCTGCTGACTTCATTCCCACATTGGGATGAAATATCAGCCAAAGTTTAAAGCCAGTTTGAAATAATTTCCTGGGGCACATTTCTATTAAACATGAGGGGTGAGAGACAACTACATTATTCAAGTGGAATTCAAAATCTGCTTTTAATTCCACAAGAAGTCATAGGTGAAGAAGGTTGGAACTAAACATAAGACAACAGCAACCTCCTTGCTAACTTCTGAAAGAAGAGACATTTCCAGGGACAAATATCCACAAATCAGCCTGGAAATCAGGGGCAAACCATTCACTTATTACAACACTTTCTGTCCTCAGTCACCACATTTCCATAAATCACCCCACCCTGCACCCCCAATCCCTAACTTACCCCATTCTTCTGCCCCAGTCTATAAGTCACCATATTCCTCAGACCTATTTTCTCCATCACTCCATTTCACAGCCCAAAAATCTAAGTCACTCAATTCCCCAGCCACACTATCTCTATAACCCTATTTTACAGCCCTAAAACCACAGTCACCCAATTCCACAGCCCTAAAATCCAAGTTACCCCATTCCTTGGCTCTAAAATCCCAGTTACCCCATTCCCCCTCCCTAAAACCCCTGTCACCCAATTCCACAGCCCTAAAATCCCAGTTACCCGATTCCCTGGCTCTAAAATCCCAGTTACCCGATTCCCTGGCTCTAAAATCCCAGTTACCCCACTCCCCCTACTTAAAACCCCAATCACCCAATTCCCCAGCCCTAAAATCCCAATTACCCCATTCTCTAGCTCTAAAATCCCAATTCCCCAATTCCCCGGCCCTAAAACCCCAATCACCCATTTCCCCAGCCCTAAATTCCTTGTCACCCTGTTCTGTAGCCCTAATTTTTTACTTTTCCCACAACCGTAAAATCCCAGCCACCTTTGTCCCCAACCCTAATCTCTCCATCACCCCATTTCAAAGCACTAAATTCCCAGTCACTCCATTCTCCAGTCCTAATCTCTCCATTTCACAGCCCTAATACGCCAGATTCAGGTAGCCCCCTTTCCTAACCACCCCATTGCCATACTTCACAGTCCTAAAATCCTAGTCACCCCAACCCTAATCTCCCAGTCACCCCATTCCCCAGCACTATTCTCTTAGTCATCCAATTCCTCGTCCCTAATCCCTTGGCCACCTGTTTCCCCCACCCTTATTCCTCAATCACCTAGTTCCTAAGCCCTATTACATAAGTCAACCCAGTCCTCAGACCCAATCAAACCATTCATCAGCCATATTTCTTTAACCACATTTCTCAATCCTAATCTCTCAGCCATCCCATTCTCCAACACTAAACTTCCAGTCACCCTATTTTCTAGTCCTAATCTTCCAGTCACCATATTCACCAGCCATAATCTCTGTCACCCCCATTCTAAAGCCATTATCTCCCAGTCTCTCCATTCCCCAGCCCTAATCTCCCAGTTGCCCCATTCTCAGTCCCAATCTCTCCATCACTCCATACCCCATTCCTAATCCATAAATCATACCATTCCTCAGCCCTAATGTTCATTTACCCATTTCACCAGCCCTAATTCCTCAATTGCCTATTTCCCAGCCCTAATGTATCATCCCTAACCCTAATCTCCCAGTCATCCCATTCCCCAGCACTAATCTCTCAGTCAACCCATTCCACAGCCCTAATCCCCGAGTCACCTATTTCTCCAACCCTAATTCCTCAATCACCCTATTCCCAAACCCCAGTGCATCAGTCACCCCATTACCAAACCCTAATCTACCAGTTGCCCTATTCTCCATTAATAATCCCCCAGTCACCCCATTTTCCACCCTTCATTTTCCAGTCACCCCATTCTCCAGCTCTAATCTCTCAGTCACCCCATCTCCCAACCCTAATCTTTTAGTCACTTCATTTCTCAGACCTCATCCTTCAGTCACCCTACTTCACACTCATCCCCTCTCATGGTGTTTTTGTAGTTGAGATCCTACCCTGGGCTCCATGTGCTTCTGGAAGCCTCAGCAGCTGCTCTGAAACTCATTTTGCAAGATGGTAAACGAATCACTGAGGGCTCTGAAAACGCACTTTTTTCGTCTCTTCCTTGAATCCCACTTTATCCTTCTGCTCTCCGCTAAATGATTTCGATTGTGAGCTCATGCAGGCAGCGAGCTTCTTATCTCACTTTAATCGATTTGCGCTCCGTCCTTTGCATCACACCGAGCTGTATACTCTGGAGCTGCTGTATACACAGTGCCTAGTTCAGACAACACATTCCTCTGTGCTCACCAAGGAGGTGACTTACTGAGAGAGGAACTTGGCACTACCCTCTTTAGGGCTTTGTCTTGCCCTTTCCCTTAATAACATTTATTAATCTAGGTAGTAGTTGGCTGAACTTGATTGTCTTTACTCCAATTTTATATACTATAGCAGTAATTCCCAACCTCAGTCCTTAAGTATCCCCAACAGGTCATGTTTTGGGAAATTCCCTTAGATAAAATAGCTGTCATTAAGTTATTGACATTGATTTAAAGCACCTCTGCAAGGTGAAGGAAATCCTGAAAACATGACCTGTTGGCGGTACTTTAGGATTGAGGTTGGAGATCACTGAACTATAGGAATGTTGGATACATACATTGTTCATTACCCGGTATGTCCCCCTCCTCATGCAGCATAACTTTATATACACCTTGCCTTCCTGAGTGTCCCCTTACTAATTCCTGTAATCTGCCCTCCTTGGCCTTCTGCCCTCTGCCCCCCACCCTCTGCCCTCTGCCTCCCACCCTCTGCCCTCTGCTCCTCACTCTCTGCCATCTGCCCCCACTCTCTGCCATCTGCCCCCCCACTCTCTGCCCTCTGCTCCTCACTCTCTGCCATCTGCCCCCCACTCTGTGCCCTCTGCCCCCACTCTCCGCCCTCTGCTCCTCCTCTCTACCCCCCACTCTCTGCCATCTGCCCCAACCCCACTATCTGCCCTCTGTTGCTCAATCTCTGCCCTCTGCTCCTCACTCTCTGCCATCTGCCCCCTCTGCTTCTCACTCTCTGTTCCTTACTCTCTACCCCCCACTCTATGCCCTCTGCTCCTTACTCTCTGCCCCCCCCACTCTATGCCCTCTGCTCCTTACTCTCTGCCCCCCTACTTTATGCCCTCTGCTCCTTACTCTCTGCCCCCCACTCTATGCTCTCTGCTCCTTACTCTCTGCCCCCCCCACTCTATGCCCTCTGCTCCTTACTCTCTACCCCCTACTCTATGCCCTCTGCTCCTCACTCTCTGCCATCTGCCCCCTCTGCTTCTCACTCTCTGCTCTCTGCTGCTTACTCTCTACCCCCCACTCTATGCCCTCTGCTCCTTACTTTCTGCCCCCCTACTCTATGCCCTCTGCTCCTTACTCTCTGCCCCCTACTCTATGCCCTCTGCTCCTTACTCTCTACCCCCCTACTCTATGCCCTCTGATCCTTACTCTCTGCCCCCTACTCTCTGCCCTCTGCTCCTTACTCTCTGCCCTCTGCTCCTTACTCTCTGCCCCCTACTCTCTGCCCTCTGCTCCTTACTCTCTACCCCCCACTCTATGCCCTCTGCTCCTTACTTTCTGCCCCCCTACTCTATGCCCTCTGCTCCCTACTCTCTGCCCCCTACTCTATGCCCTCTGCTCCTTACTCTCTGACCCCCTACTCTATGCCCTCTGCTCCTTACTCTCTGCCCCCTACTCTCTGCCCTCTGCTCCTTACTCTCTGCCCTCTGCTCCTTAATCTCTGCCCCCTACTCTCTGCCCTCTGCTCCTTACTCTCTGCCCCCTACTCTCTGCCCTCTGCTCCTTACTCTCTGCCCCCCTACTCTCTGCCCCTTGCTCCTTACTCTGCTTTCCCGACACACTGTTTGCTCACCTGCTGCGCTGTCCGGGGTGCTGATCCGACTCTGCGCTGTCCGGGGTGCTGATCCGACTCTGCGCTGTCCAGGAGGATGATCAGACTCTTTGCTGTCCGGGGTACTGATCTGGCTCCTCCGGCTCTCTGAGAAGGATAGCAGCGTCTCCCTGGCTCAGGCAGGAATGTGGTCCTGGTGGAAGGGGGCAGTAGTGAGGGAGATGGAATGGGGGGGGGGGGGGGGTGGGTGTTGATGGTGGTAGGGGGTCTCAGTGTTGGAGGGAAGATCACACTGACAGCTGCTCTGTGTACAGGTGGGGAGATGTCGGTGATCAGAATGCAAAGTGGGCAGAGGAAGGAATGTGTATGGAGAGGGCAGTGCAGGAGTCCTGGAGTTCCTGGACTGTGTGTATGGAGGGTGCAGATCTACTAAATGTACACAACTCTGTACACTGTTATATAGACACACAGGTCTGCATGTCATATCTATCTATCTATCTATCTATCTATCTATCTATCTATCTATCTATCTATTTCACTTCTCTTTTCCCCTCTCCCCTTGGCTTCTCCTCTTTTCTTCTCTCTCTTTCTCCCCCCCCCCCCCCCCCCCCCCCCATCTCTTCTATCCTCTCTTTTCTCTCTCTCTCCTTTTTCTCCCTCTCTTCCCCCTTTCTCTCTTTCTCCGCTTCTCTCCCTCTCTCTTCCCCTTCTTTCTCTCTCCTCCTCTCTTTCTCCTCCTCCTCTCTCTCTCTCTCTCTCTCTCTCTCTCTCTCTCTCCCTTTCTCTCCTTCTCCCTCTCTTTCCTTTTCTTTCTCACTCTCCCCCCCCCCTCTCTCTCTGTCCTTTTCTCTTCTTCTTCTCTCTCTCCCCTCCCTTTCTTTCTCCTCCTCTCTCTCTTTCTCTCTCTCCTCTCCATCCCTCCCTCTCTTTCTCACACCCTTCTTCTCGCTGCTCTCCTCTCTCTCCTTCTCCCTCTCTTTCTCTTCTCCCTCTATCTCCCTCCCCCTTCTCCCTCTCTCTCTCCTTCCCCCTCTATCTCTTTCTCTCCTTCTCCCTCTCTCTCCTTTTCTTTCTCACACTCTCTCTCCCCCTTTCTCCTTCTCTCTCTCTCTCTCTCTCTCTCTCTCTCTCTCTCTCTCTCCTTCTCTCCTTCTCCCTCCCCCTTTTCTCTCTCTTCTCTACTTCCCCCCTCTCTCCTTCTCTCTCTCTCTCACCCTGCCCCCTCTCTCTCTCTTTGTCCTTTTCTCTTCTTCTCCTCCTATCTCTCTCTCTCTCTCTCTCTCTCTCTCTCTCTCTCTCTCTCTCTCTTCCTCTCTATCCCCCCTCTCCTCTTCTCTCTCTCTCTCTCTCTTTCTCCCCCCCCTCTCTCTCTCCCTCTCTCTTCCTCTGGTTCTTCTAGTATCTCTCTCTGTCTTCTACTCACTTACTCTTATTCTGTATTGTATGCCCCTTCTCTCTGTTATCCAAATACAATTGTAAATAAATACCATAAGGTGCTGCTTGTGGGTTCACTTTAAAAAAACTCTCGAAATTGGAGCAATTTAAAGAACTAAAGTTCAGATTTATCTTTTTCTTTTCTGCCCCAAAATGGAGTTGCTCTAAGGCATGTGTCATAGTGGTAGGCCCAGCCCCAGAGGCCCCTCCTAATTATAATCCAGCTTACATCCTACCAGAGCCCCCTCCCCCTTCACCCCCCCCCCCCAATGTCCCTGTCCTCTGTGCCCACTCTTCCTCCATGCCATGCCATGCCCCAGCTCTGGGTTACCTTTGTCCTCATGTCTCTAGCCATCTCTGTCCCCATCAGTCAGTGCCCATCATGTCTCTCTTCTATCACTTCTCTGGTGGCAGTGAGCCCTCAGCTCTTGTTATAGCCGACTCCCTGTGAAAAGTGTTAATGATTTTGGGAATTGCTGCAGCCCTGCGCTGTAGGGTGTTGGGGGAGAGGGAGCTGGTACAGGCCGCGACGTGCCTCTGACATGCCGGGATGGAGGACGCGTCGGATCAGTGTTGTCATGTGGAAGGCCCTGCAGTGGCTTCAAGTCTACCATGGTTTGTTGCTCATGACTGGAATAATATGCTTTCTTAGTAATATGGGCAATCGTGCTTCCTAACAGCCACCTTCTGCCTGACATTTGTAAAAAGCTTCCATGGTAGAGGGGTGGGGGGCTGCTATGGTGTCCCTATAGTTCTAACTGTCAGCTGCAGGTGCACACATTTGGCCCTTGTAGGTGCTGTGTAGCCACTCCCTCTGCTACTGTGTCTGAGCAAGGAAAATGACCTGTTCCCACCATGCAATGTGATCTTTCCTTGCTCTGTTCCTGCATGAGCTGTGCTGTCGGTCAGGTGGACTTAGTAGGTGGGTGGCCATAGATGCATAGTGAGGATCTCAGCAATGAAAACTCTTTCCGTTGCCCACATCAACCGATTCTATATTAACCTCCATGTTGGCAAGCTGGTACCTTCAGTCTGATTGGTAGTTTTGTGGGGTAAGATGCTGCTCATGTCAGGGGGCGTGGCTGGAGCAGTGCTGGCTGAGGCCACAAAAAGCCAGGGCCGCTGATAAGGTAGTACAGCCAGACCTCCTGTACTGGGCCTGGGCACCATCCATTCAAAAGGGGGGCCCAGGCATCTGCTGAGCAGGAAGGCTGGATGTGCTGTCTTATTTACAGACACCGATCCTCTTCTGCCTCCCCCCTGCAGCGCTCCAGCTTCTCCTCCTCTCACTCCAGCTGTATTGCAGAAGAATTGGTCCCAGTACATGTGCACCTTCCATCTGCTATCTGGGCCCCCCTGTGTGCCCCTTTCCCCCACAGCGCTTCCAGCTTCCCTCCTCTACTCTCCCACTGGTAACTGCTGCAGGCACACAGGGGGATGTTTCAGGATAGAGAGCAGGGCAAGGGGCCTAGAAATATGTCATTTACTGGCCCCCTTCATTCCCTGAATGAACACAGTGAGTGATCGATACCAATCACTCCTGTGTTCATTCAGCACTGAAACATAGTAAACTATGCTTACTGTACCTGTTCTGTCACAAATCGAATGAACAGGAAGCCTTGGAGCATTTCCTATTCATTTGTGCTGCTGAGGCTGCAGAGAAAGGGACTGATAAATCTATGTCCTCAGTCACTTTCCTTCGGGCGGGGGTCTGTCAGGTAAGCTGTGTCAGGCCCAATGATTTCTAACAGCAGCCTTGTACATAGCAATATCCAGATCTGAAGCACTGGGTTGGTTTTGAGTGGCGTCTTACACCACATATGTATATGCTTCTGAATTAGTGCTTGACGCCTGCTCCCACTTTCTGAATACCGGTAGGGACATTTGTTATCCTTCAGTTTTGAGCAACGTGATCACTGATTGGTCGTTTTGAATAAAAGATGCCACTGTTAATTCTTTCATGAGACAGAAAATAAAAGCTCTACTGCAGCCACACGATCGCTACCTGATGTCCATATGTACACCTGCCCTCAACTGCTTTTTTGCAGCAGTTAGAACACACAAGGCATGGAATGGGTCATGTGGTCTCTATACGGCTGCCACGTTCTGATATGCCTATTAAATCTGTATAGCAAATGTTGATACTCATACATAGCCAAAAAAAAAAAAAAAACGTAAAATAATTGAAAAGCAAGAAACGAAAAAAAGAGTTAAAGTAAGTAAAGTCAGTTAGTGAACATTTAATGTTCTCCAGAAAACACTGCATCTGTGCTAAAGCATGGGCTAGGCATTCTTCTGTTCCTGAAAGTAAGCCTCTATGTTGAACTCTCTGCCTCAAGCAATTTGGAAACAACCATTCTTGGTACCTCCATGTTTTTAATCAGCAACAATTGTCATTCCAGTCTATAATACTGATTTTCTTGTTTAAAATATACCCCTGAAGAAGGAGAACTGCATTCTTACTCTGAAACGCGTTGGGTACAAGAAATACTAGCTTTCTATATTTATTCCATGACAACACTGGAATGTTCACTTTAAATGTGCTTTTTATTAAATGTTTTGTACTTTTCATACTTTAATAAATATTTTTTTCATATTAGAACATTCTTTATTATCCCTGTGCCTTAAAAGTCCACCACCGGGGGATTCTGTTCTATTTATCTGTGCTAAAGCTCATTCTAATCACCTTTAAATTGGAAATAAAACAATTTTACAGTAAAAAAAAAAAAAAAAAAATTTTTAGACAGATGCAGCAGCATGCTTCCGTATAAAGTTGTTCAGGACTGCAGCCTCTTGTCAAATGACCTATCCCTGTGTCTGTATCTCTACCATTCCTATACATAAGGCTGCAGTTCTAAGATTCCTATGTGTGAGGCTGAAGGGAATCAGGAAATGCTGTGGCAGTATAATGAGCGGGTTTACAGTCAGGGTGATTCAGGAGATGAGGATAATGACAGCCGACCTCCTATAGATAATAGTACATAGGGGAAACAAAGTACTACGTAGGAACGCAGAGTCAGCTCATCTGTGACTGGAGAGTCCATTGGGGGGTCATTTGTATGACAGAACCACATCAATGAGACGGCACAATGACCCCCCATTGTAGAGCTTTAGGGGCCAAAAGTTGTGTCCTCCCATGTCCTCTAATCCCTAACCTCAAACACTTAACCCTTCCATTACCTAGACCCTAAGGGCCCCTAGCGCATGAGAAAACTTAAGGGTTTTCTCATGTGCTAACATGAATCAATTAAAAAAATGAATGCGCTAGCAATGCACCAACATGTCCAAGGAAGTGAACATACAGCATTTTTGGCAATGCATATTTACATAGTTACATAGTAGGTGAGGTTGAAAAAAGACACAAGTCCATCAAGTCCAACCTATGTGTGTGATTATGTGTCAGTATTACATTGTATATTCCTGTATGTTGCGGTCGTTCAGGTGCTTATCTAATAGTTTTTTTAAACTATCGGTGCTCCCGGCTGAGACCACCTCCTGTGGAAGGCAATTCCACATCCTTGCCGCTCTTATGCCGCGTACACACGATCGGACTTTCCGCCAACAAAACCATGGATTTTTGTTCGAAGGTCGTTGGCTCAAACTTGTCTTGCATACACATGGTCACACAAATGTTGGCCAACAATTACGAACGTAGTGACGTATTACGTGTTTTTTCAACTCTTTTGCTCCACCCCTTTGGGCTCCTTCTGCTAATTTCGTGTTAGTAGAAGTTTGGTGAGTGTTGATTTGCGCTTTTCTTTTTGCGTTTTTTAAATTTTGCGCTCTTATTATTATTATTGTTGATATCACTAGAAAAAAAAAAAGCCTTTGAAAATTCGATTACAATAACTCCATCAGTATCACCAGCAAAGCAGCTTCATTATTATCCCATTAAAGAAGAAGAGAATTGTGCGCTGCATTTGGAGATTTCATAATTTGCCGCTTCACGAATGTTAATTCTCCGTTACGAACAACGCTAGTTTACAAGACCGACCGTTGCTGCTGCTTCTGAGCAAGCGTGGACTTTTGTGCGACGGACTTGTGTGCACACTATCGGACTTTCCGACAACAAAATTTTGTTGGCGGGAAAATTGGAGAACCTGCTAGCCAACTTTTGTTGGCGGAAAGTCCCACAGCAAATGTTCGATGGAGTGTACACGCATGGTCGGAACTTTCCGCCAACAAGCTCACATCCAACATTTCCTGTCGGAAAATCCGACCGCGTGTGCGCGGCAAAACAGTAAAGAACCCTCTACGTAGTTTAAGGTTAAACCTCTTTTCTTCTAATTTTAATGAGTGGCCATGACAAAACACATGGTAGTGCATTAGTGCACATTGGGGGGTGCTACAATACATGTGTGTTGTAGCCGTGTTGCCTTGGGTGCTATTTAAAATCAAGTTCAGAGCTACCAATTCACCTTTGTCATGTCATAGAGGAAGGAAGGATTGCACTGTATTGCCGCTACATCAAACAACGGGTATTCTTCTGTACTTTCAGCATGTTTATTTGGAGCTGTTTAGAGTAAACTAAGGATTAATATTTATTACTATCTATCTATTGATCTTCTGTGTGATGAATGTTTATAAACAGTGTTACTTTGTATCTCTCTATCTCCTCTTTGAACAATATTTATAAACAATGGTACTTTGTATCTCTCTATCTCCTGTCTGATCAATGTTTATAAACATTGTTATTTTAAAGCAGTTGTATACTTATTTTTTTAATCTTTTACCTACAGGTAAGCCTGTAATAAGGCTTACCTGTAGGTAAAAAAAATATCTCCTAAACACATACGGTTTAGGAGATATTCCCCTCGCAATGTGCCGCTGCAGCGCCGGAGCCGCGATACCCAGAAGACACGCCGAGGGGAAATATCAGCTCCCTCGGCGTGGACAGGGTGAGATGCCGGCGCTTCGTTCTTAGGTAAGTATCTCATTATGAGCTAGTATGCGGTGCATACTAGCTCATTATGCCTCTTCCCTTACAGGTGTAGGGGGAAAAAAAAGTCAGCGGGTTTACTACTGCTTTAAGTTTTTCTCTATCTCTCTCTGATCAATGTTTATAATCAATGTTAATTTGTATCTCTCTGTCTCCCGTCTGATCAATGTTTATAAGCAATGCTACTTTGTATCTTTCTATCTCTCTCTCTCTCCCTCTCTCTGATCAATGATTATAAACAATGCTACTTTGTATCACTCTATTTCCTGTCTGATCAATGTTTATAAACAATGTTATTTTGTATTTCTCTATCTCCTGTCTGAACAATGTTTATGTTAAATATATGAATATTTTCTCGACGTTCTATTAACTTATATTGATAGGAAAAGTCCCGAAATAGAGAGTCCGTTCAGTTTTTGCGTAAAAACTCAAAAATGGATTTAATAATAAAATAGCATAAGATTACAAGAACGATATTAAAATACAAAATTTAAAAATAATATCAATAATGTAATTACAAAAGAAAAAAAGAGGGGTTCCTCGAAAGGAAACCCCAAGTCGGACTTTGAAGGCACAGCAAACCAAGGGGATATCAAAAAATATATATAAACTTTAATTGAAATACAAAAATATACATATACACAATACACAAAAGGACATGAAAGAGATATAAAAATCATATATATTGAATATACATGATGTGAGCCCTCATGTATATTCAATATATATGATTTTTATATCTCTTTCATGTCCTTTTGTGTATTGTGTATATGTATATTTTTGTATTTCAATTTTATATATTTTTTTATATCCCCTTGGTTTGCTGTGCCTTCAAAGTCTGACTTGGCGTTTCCCTTTGAGGAACCCCTCTTTTTTTCTTTTGTAATTGCTATATGACCTACGGATGAGGCAATCGGAGTGATCTTTTTTCCTTATCAATAATGTAGTTCTGTTCTTGAGATGAAGATTGTGTTTATATAGATGTGTGTCTCTGTATGTCTGAAGCTCAAAAACAGCTTCCTCGTGTGTCTAGCAGTCTGCTTAAAAGTGCTTTTGTTCCTTGCTTTTAGGCTCTGTTTCCACTACTGTGAGTCGTTGTGCGACTTGACACATGTGAAGTCGCATGACAAGTCAAAATCTATGTATTTGAGTCCCCGTTCTAATTGGTGCGACTCAAGTTGCAGCGAATCCAAAAAAAGGTTTTGGTACTACTTTGTTCTGACTCCGGTGCAACTTGTTCTCCCATGGTTCTCACCAGTTGCGTGACATCGCATCAAAAAACACATTGCAAAGTCGCACTGTAAATCACGTGACTTTGGGGTCAGAATAGTGGAAACCGAGCCTTACTCAACAATTCAACCCCCTCCTTCCTAAAAACGGCTGGTTTTGTCTTGTAGTCCTACAAACTCGAGTGACCAATGAATTTCAAACTTTAATACTCACCGGTTTCAATTCAACCCCCTCCTCTCCTCCTTTCATGTCCTGAGGAATGTCTCTGCTCATGGAGGAGGGGTAACTTTCAACTAACAAAATCATTTCAAATCAATCAATTCTAATTATTTATCATCTAAATCAAATAATACATATACCAATATATGTCTATATTATATTCAATGAAAGGCCCTTGTTTTTATTAATATCCTAATCAAGAAATATTACATTATAAAGAACTTATATTCTTAAACCAAACATACTCAAACATTTTCATCTTAAGCCTAGGCTCACACTGAGTGCGGGAATGAAATGGTGCGAGTTCAGCTGAACGATTTCATTCCCGCATGTCAGTCCTGATTTCAGGGACGATTTCAGAGACATCTGTGCAGGCTTCTGCACAGATGTAAATGGAAATCGCACACTGAAATCGCCAAAAGTAGTACAGAAACGACTTTTGAAAATCCGTGTGGTGCCACAAATGCGGTGTCGCACCAATTAGGATGGTGCCATTGCTGGCAATTGCCGCCAATTCGGCATGAGATTTGACATGTCAGATCACATGCCAAATCGCACCAACGTGAACCAGGGCTAGGAAATGTAAAAATGTATCCCATTTTTTTTTTGGGGGGGGGGAAGTATATGCTAATTACTACCACATGTTAGCTCTTCAAAGCTAAGCTTATGCTAAAGAAACCTTATCTATATATATTCACAGAGACTGTAAAAACTATTTGTTACTTTTCCATATATAGAAGATATATATATATATATATATATATATATATATATATATATATATATATATATATATATCCGTTATAATAATAATAAAGATCTAAACCCATTCATACATATGTTAGTAATGTTAATAGGTAAATATTAGATATTAAATTAAAGAAGGCTTCTAACCATTTAGAAACAATGTTATTTTGTATCTCTCTCTGATCAATGTTTAGAAACAATGTTACTTTGTATCTCTCTCTGATCAATGTTTAGAAACAATGTTACTTTGTATCTCTCTCTGATCAATGTTTAGAAACAATGTTACTTTGTATCTCTCTCTGATCAATATTTAGAAACAATGTTACTTTGTATCTATCTCTCTCTAAACAATGCTTACAAACAATGTTACTTTGTATCTCTCTGTCTCTGGGCTGTGCAATGTTTATTTGCATTACTTTGCATCTCTTTATCTCCTGTCTGAACATTGATTATAAACACTGTGTCAGATTATTCTTCTTTTACAGAAGCAGCTTGTACAGCTTTAGGCCCCTTTCACTCTACCCCGGTGCATTTTTCCTGCATTCTCGGATGCTTCCTGAAGACGTCCTTATTTGATGATGAAGCGCATTGGGTAGGACTTCCGGATAACATAATTTCCTCAAAAAATCCTCAATTCAGCTGTACCATAAACCTTCACATCAGTGTCATCATCAGCATCATCATCAGGGGTAAATTAGGTGAAGACTGGATAAGCACTTGCAGCACTTTCAGGAGAAGAAGCAACTCTATTGTGGAATGGATAGTGGGAAACAGAAAGTGCTTCTAAGGGCAGTAATTTAACAGTATTTATTTATAAAAATGGGCAAAAACACTTATACAGTGGGGGGAAAATAATGATTTCATCCCCTGATTTTGTAAGTTTGACCACTTACAAAGAAATGAAGGGTCTATAATTTTTATCATAGGTGTATTTTAAATGATAGAGACAGAATATCAACCAAAAATCCAGAAAAAAACACATACGGTAAAACAAATGTTATAAATGGAGTTGCAGTTCAGTGAGTAAAATAAGTATTTGATCCCCAAGCAAAACATGAGTTAGTAGTTGGTGGAGAAATCCTTGTTGGCCACCACAGAGGTCAGACGTTTCTTGTAGTTGGTGACCAGGTTTGCACACATCTCAGGAGGGATTTTGGTTTACTCTTCTTTACAGATATTTTCTAAATCCTTAAGGTTTCTTGGCTGTCGCTTGGCAACTCGAAGTTTCAGCTCCCTCCATAATTTTTGTTTTAGGATTAACTTCCCTGGCGGTATGATTATGTCGGATTTTAGGTGCTGAAAGTGGTACAATTATTTTGCATGGAAATTTGGCATTTTATATTGTAGGTCTGTAATTCTTATTAATAACACACTTATATCTCTCCACCAAGAGTCTAGTAGATATCCCGGGTATGATGAAGTTTGAAACACAAAATCATAAATGATAATATAATAAATAAATATAAATAATTACAAAAAATAATAAAATAATAAAATAAATTTCCCCACGATTCACTATCACTCAATTCTGCAAGTGCTCTAATTTACTATCGCTGTTTTCTAGCTGGTCTAAAGCCACTTTTGACGTAAAGGGACACTTTTTGGTTACTATGGACAATCTCAAGTTTCCAGGCAGAAAGTATATATGATATAAAACTGCATGCAGGGCATTGGACAAAGCATTGGGGACAAAAGGGAAGTGAAATTATTTCATACAGTACTGTAATCTGTAAGATTACAGTACTGTATGTGTTATGATTTTTACATTTTTTTTAATTTGCAGCCAGGCTCCGCCCCCGTGCGTCACATCACTCGCAGGGAACAGAGCCTGGCACAGAGAGGCTTCGGCTTCGGGAGGAGGACAGAGCCCATGGACACCGCGGGGGGGACATCGCAGGATCCTGGGGACAAGGTAAGTATACCGCACCAGGATCCTGCAATGCAATCCCGAGTGTGGCTCGGGGTTACCGCTAATGGTGCTGAAATTTAACCCCGAGCCACACTTGGGAATACCGTCAGGGAGGCTACGGTCTCTGGAGACTGACTAGGCCACTCCATGACCTTAATGCGCTCCTTTGTTGCCTTGGCGGTATGTTTTGGGTCATTGTCATTCTGGAAGACCCATCCACGACCCATCTTCAGTGTTCTGGCTGAGGGAAGAAGGTTCTCATCCAAGATTTTACAATACATGGCCCCGTCCATTGGCCCCTCAATGTAACTAAGTCGGTTTGTACCTTTAGCAGAGAAACAACCACAAAGCCTAATGTTTCCACCTCCATGCCTGACTGTAGGGATGGTGTTCATAGGGTCATAGTCAGCATTTTTCTTCCTCCAGACACAGTGAGTCCCACTCCTCGAGAAGGCACATGTACAGTCATGCCAATGAACATCTAAATGATTCTAAGAAGGATTAGAAGAAAGTGCTGTGGTCAGATGAGACTAAAATGTAGCTCTTTGGCATTAACTCGACTCGCCATGTCTGGAGGAAGAAAAATGCTGACTATGACCCTAAGAACGCCATCCCTACAGTCAAGCACGGAGGTGGAAACATGATGCTTTGGGGCTGTTTCTCTGCTAAAGGTACAGGCCAACTTTGCTTTATTGATGGGCCAATGGACGGGGTCATGTATTGTAAAATCTTGAATGAGAACCTTCTTTCCTCAGCCAAAACACTGAAGATGGGTCATGGATGGGTCTTCCAGCATGACAATGACCCAAAACATACCACCAGGGCAACAAAGGAGTGGCTCAAGAAGAAGCACATTAAGGTCATATGCCCCGTACACATGGTCGGACATTGTTCGGACATTCCAACAACAAAATCCTAGGATTTTTTCTGACGGATGTTGGCTCAAACTTGTCTTGCATACACACGGTCACACAAAGTTGTCGGAAAATCCGATCATTCTGAACGCGGTGACAAAAAACACGAACATCGGGACTATAAATGGGGCAGTAGCCAATAGCTTTCATCTCCTTATTTATTCTGAGCATGCGTGGCACTTTGTGCTTCGGATTTGTGTACACACGATCGGAAATTCCGACAACGCATTTTGTTGTCGGAAAATTTTATAGCCTGCTCTCAAACTTTGTGTGTCGGAAAATCCGATGGAAAATGTGTGATGGAGCCCACACACGGTCGGAATTTCTGACAACAAGGTCCTATCACACATTTTCTGTCGGAAAATCCGACCGTGTGTACGGGGCAATAGAGTGGCTCCAGACCTTAATCCTGAAGATGGGTCATTGATGGGTCTTCTAGCATGACAATGACCCAAAACATATCGCCAAGGCAACAAAAGGAGTGGCTCAAGAAGAAGCACATTAAGGTCATGGAGTGACTCCAGACCATAGTCCTAAAGAAAATTTTATGGAGGGAGCTGAAACTTCGAGTTGCCAAGCGACAGCCAAGAAACGTTAAGGATGTAGAGAAGATCTGTAAAGAAGAGTGGACCAAAATCCCTCCTGAGATGTGTGGAAACCTGGTCACCAACTACAAGAAACGTCTGACCTCTGTGACCGCCAACAAGGGTTTCTCCACCAACTACTAAGTCAATGATCAGTGTTTAGAAACAAAGTTACTTTGTATCTCTCTATCTTTCTCTGATCAATGTTTAGAAACAAAGTTACTTTGTATCTCTCTATCTTTCTCTGATCAATGTTTAGAAACAAAGTTACTTTGTATCTCTCTATCTTTCTCTGATCAATGTTTAGAAACAAAGTTACTTTGTATCTCTCTATCTTTCTCTGATCAATGTTTAGAAACAAAGTTACTTTGTATCTTTCTATCTTTCTCTGATCAATGTTTAGAAACAAAGTTACTTTGTATCTCTCTATCTCTGGGCTCATGTTTTGCTTGGGGGATCAAATACTTATTTTACTCACTGAACTGCAACTCCATTTATAACATTTGTATCATGTGTTTTTTCTGGATTTTGGTTGATATTTTGTCTCTATCATATAAAATACACCTATGATAAAAACAATTATAGACCCTTCATTTCTTTGTAAGCGGGCAAACTTACAAAACCTGCAGAGGATCAAATAATTATTTTCCCCTCACTGTAAGATCATGGATGATACAGGCATATTGATCAGCATGGTGAGGGCCCTGCTCTATCCTGCGCCTCTAGGGGCCCCCAGGGAGCGCAGTAGCTTCACAGATTTGGATTGGAAAGGACTGCGCCATTGTTTTAGTTTGGATTTGTTTGATACTCAGCACAGAGCATGTTGATTGTGCACTTGAATTATATTGCAATATGTTTGTGCAGTAATGGCATTGGTGTTAGTGTGTGGCTCCCATAATTGAAGGGCATGCTGAGTTGTGAATTATTTATATGATTTTATGAATATTTTTTGCATGCATTGTTTGCACAGGTTCGCATGTTTTATTCACTTATTTATTGATGTTTGGCGCTGTAATGTGATTTGAGTATTCGTACGAATTCCTCGTCATTCCTCACGGCCGCACCACTCACTATATTATCGTTTTTCTTTTTGGGTGGCTCGGGAGATCTCTTATTATTTTTCTAACCATTAATATTTAATAACTGTTTTGTTTTTAATTTTTAATTTTGTTTGTTAGCCCTAAAAAGTGCAAAATTGGAAAAATAAAAAAATAAATAAAAACGTTATTTCATTTGTAAATAGCTTTCTAATGCTTTATAACAAAATCATAATTTTAGTATCATTTTAAAAAGGAAATATAGAATAAAATGTATACTTTTATCAATGGTAACTCTTCTTTTTTTTTTAAACTAACACTCATGAAAATAGAAAAAAAATGTGTGTTTTTATTTCTAAGGTTTTATTTTTTTTTTTATATGGATTGCATAAAAAATATTATTTTAAGTTTTATATATATATATAATTACTTTGTTATCCTAAAGTGGAGCTCCAGCCCCCCATCAAAAAAATTTAAAGTCAGGGGCTTCTACAAATACTGGAGGAGGAGAGACTGAGGAAATGCCTCCTCCTCCTTCTACAAAGTTACAATGTACAGTCTGATCACTGGGGGAGGGGAGACGGAGGAAATGACTCCTCCTCCTTCTACATAGTTACAATGTACAGTCTGATCACTGGGGGAGGGGAGACTGAGGAAATGACTCCTCCTTCTACAAAGTTACAATGTACAGTCTGATCACTGGGGGAGGGGGGACTGAGGAAATGCCTCCTCCTCCTTCTACAAATTTACAATGTACAGTCTGATCACTGGGGGGGAGGGGAGACTGAGGAAATGACTCCTCCTTCTACAAAGTTACAATGTACAGTGTGATCACTGAGGGAGGGGAGACTGAGGAAATGACTCCTCCTCCTCCTACAAAGTTACAATGTACAGTCTGATCACTGAGGGGAAATGCCTCCTCCTGCTTGCAGCAAACAGATGACATCATCTCTGCCTAGGCAAAGTCACTGTCTGGGGCTTTCTAATGATTAGAAGGTGGAACTTCACTGAGAACGGATCCTGTTGCTGTATAATGTGACATGGCAGTCATTTATAGATATATATATATATACTGTATTGGAATATTACTGACAGGTCCACTTTAAGGACGGACGAGGATGACTTGCGCTCCTTTAGAAAGCTGTCAGTTGGGATATTATCTGCTCCCTGACAGATCTACATCCTGATTACTGCCAAGTGACACCTAAAAAAATAAAGAAATGTCTGTAAATGACATTAAATCCAAGATTTCGACCTGTAAGAGTCATTTCTGCTCTATAATTGATATTTTCCTAAATCTCTGATTTGGGCCGCGGCGCTCCTCTGTCGGGGGGTAATTACACCTTCTATCTGATGCCATGAGTGTCTGTGAACCCCCCAGAGGGAGCCGTTGTCTCTCTCATCAGGCCCGGCACAGATGATTGATGCGGCTGCTACCTGAATGTGACACCTACCCCACAGTGCAGCCGCCCACCCCATCTCCCCGACAAGGACATCCTTAAGTGGCGATCGCTTCTCAATCTGTCAGACCCTGAAATGTTACACGTGAGCCGCCCTGCCCGCCATGCCAACACGCTGACCGCGTTATCCGGGCCACCATGCCAACAAGCTGACCGCGTTATCCCGGCCATCATGCCAACACGCTGACTGCGTTATCCAGGCTGCCATGCCAACAGGCTGACCGCGTTATCCGGGCCACCATGCCAACACGCTGACCGCGTTATCCCGGCCATCATGCCAACACACTGACCGCGTTATCCAGGCTGCCATGCCAACACGCTGCCCGCGTTATCCGGGCCGCCATGCCAAGACGCTGACCGCATTATCCGGCCGCCATGCCAACACGCTGACCGCGTTATCCGGGCCACCATGCCAACACGCTGACCGCGTTATCCGGGCCGCCATGCCAACACACTGACTACGTTATCCGGGCCGCCATGCCAACACGCTGACTACGTTATCCGGGCCGCCATGCCAATACGCTGACCGCGTTATCTGGGCCGCCATGCCAACACGCTGACTGCGTTATCCGGGCCGCCATGCCAACACACGGGCCGCCATGCCAACACGCTGACTGCGTTATCCGGGCCGCCATGCCAAGACGCTGACCGCGTTATCCAGGCCGCCGTGCCAAGACGCTGACCGCATTATCTGGGCCGCCATGCCAAGACGCTGACCGCGTTATCCCAGCCGCCATGCCAAGACGCTGACCGCATTATCCCAGCCGCCATGCCAAGATGCTGACCACGTTATCCGGGCCGCCATGACAACACACTGACCGCATTATCCGGGACGCCATGCCAAGACGCTGACCGCGTTATCCGGGCCGCCATGGCAACACGCTGACCGCGTTATTTGGGCCGCCATGCCAAGACGCTGACCGCATTATCCGGGCTGCCATGCCAACACGCTGACCGTGTTATCCGGGCCACCATGCCAACACGCTGACCGCGTTATCCGGGCCGCCATGCCAACACGCTGACTACGTTATCCGGGCCGCCATGCCAACACGCTGACTACGTTATCCGGGCCGCCATGCCAATACGCTGACCGCGTTATCTGGGCCGCCATGCCAACACGCTGACTGCGTTATCCGGGCCACCATGCCAACACACGGGCCGCCATGCCAACACGCTGACTGCGTTATCCGGGCCGCCATGCCAAGACGCTGACCGCGTTATCCAGGCCGCCATGCCAAGACGCTGACCGCATTATCTGGGCCGCCATGCCAAGACGCTGACCGCGTTATCCCAGCCGCCATGCCAAGACGCTGACCGCATTATCCCGGCCGCCATGCCAAGATGCTGACCATGTTATCCGGGCCGCCATGACAACACACTGACCGCATTATCCGGGCCGCCATGCCAAGACACTGACCACGTTATCCCGGCCGCCATGCCAAGACACTGACCGCGTTTTCCGGGCCGCCATGCCAAGACGCTGACCGCGTTATACGGGCCGCCATGCCAAGATGCTGACCGCGTTATCCAGGCCGCCATGGCAACACGCTGACCGCGTTATTTGGGCCGCTATGCCAAGACGCTGACCGCATTATCCGGGCCGCCATGCCAACACGCTGACCACGTTATCCGGGCCGCCATGCCAACACGCTGACCGCGTTATCCGGGCCGCCATGCCAACACGCTGACTACGTTATCCGGGCCGCCATGCCAACACGCTGACTACGTTATCCGGGCCGCCATGCCAACATGCTGACCGCGTTATCTGGGCCGCCATGCCAACACGCTGACTGTGTTATCCGGGCCGCCATGCCAACACACGGGTCGCCATGCCAACACGCTGACTGCGTTATCCGGGCTGCCATGCCAAGACGCTGACCACGTTATCCAGGCCGCCATGCCAAGACGCTGACCGCATTATCTGGGCCGCCATGCCAAGACGCTGACTGCGTTATCCCAGCCGCCATGCCAAGACGCTGACCGCATTATCCCGGCCGCCATGCCAAGATGCTGACCACGTTATCCGGGCCGCCATGACAACACACTGACCGCATTATCCGGGCCGCCATGCCAACACGCTGACCGCGTTATCCGGGCCGCCATGCCAACACGCTGACCGCATTATCCGGGCCGCCATGTCAAGACACTGACCACGTTATCCCGGCCGCCATGCCAAGACACTGACCGCGTTTTCCGGGCCGCCATGCCAAGACGCTGACCGCGTTATCCGGGCCGCCATGGCAACACGCTGACCGCTTTTTTTGGGCCGCCATGCCAACACGCTGACCGCGTTATCCGGGCCGCCATACCAACACGCTGACCGCGTTTTCCGTCCTTTCACTCTCATGCTTCCTGACTCCTGCCTACAGCAGACTGATGACATCATCTCAGCCTAGGCAAAGTCACTGGGAGGGGGGGGGGGGGGTGAGGCTGACGAAATGCTTCCTCCTGCCTGCAGCAGACCGATGACTTCATCTCAGCTGAGGCAAAGTCCCTTGGGGAGGGGAGACTGAAGAAATGCTTCCTCCTGCCTGCAACAGATTGATGACATCATCTTAGCCTAGACAAAGTCACTGGGGGAGGGAGACTGAGGAAATGCTTCATCCTGCCTGCAACAAACTGATTACAGGAAGAAATTAGGAAATGCCTCCTCCTCCTTTTACAAAGTTACAATGTACAGTGAGCTCCGTGAGCGTGATCGCGGGTCCCGCGGACTCTATGTGCGTGGGGATACCCGCGATCGTCTCACGGAGAGGTAGAACGGGGAAATGCTGATGTAAACAAGCATCTCCCCGTTCTGCCTAATGACAGGACACTGATCACAGCTCCCTGTAAGCGGTGATCAGTGACATGTCACACGTAGCCCCTCCCCCCCACAGTTAGAATCACTCCCTAGGACACACTTAACCCCTACAGCGTCCCCTAGTGGTTAACCCCTTCACTGCCAGTCACATTTACACAGTAATCAATGCATTTTTAATCCCAAATAGCATCAAAAGTGTCCGATCTGTCCACCATAATGTTGCAATAAAAATCGCAGATCGCCGCCATTACTAATAAAAAAAATATTAATAAAAATGCCATAAATCTATCCCCTATTTTGTAGACGCTATAACTTTTGCGCAAACCAATCAATAAACGCTTATTGCGATTTTTTTTTTTTTTACCAAAAATATGTAGAAGAATGCGTATCGGCCTAAACTGAGGAAAAAAAAGTTTTTTTTTATATATTTTTTGGGGATATTTATTATAGCAAAAAGTAAAAAATAATGCGTTTTTTTTTTCGAAATTGTCACTCTTTTCTTGTTTATAGCGCAAAAAATAAAAACCGCAGAGCTGATCAAATACCGCCAAAAGAAAGCTCTATTTGTGGGGAAAAAAAAGGCGTCAATTTTGTTTGGGAGCCACGTCGCACGACCGCGCAATTGTCAGTTAAAGCGACGCAGTGCCGAATCGCAAAATGTGCTCTGGTCTTCGGCCAGCCAAATGGTCCGGGGGCTGAAGTGGTTAAACGGGAATTCACTTTCAGAATTGTGTGTTTCCCTGGCGATTTATGAAGGTTCAATGTCACCGCCTTACCGCCGGGTCTGGTGTCACCGGCGCATCTCTAGCTCTTAATTAAGGGACAGGTTGCATCCTTTGAAAATTCTTTTCTAATCTGTAAAAGTTGCAGCAAAGTAAAACTGGTGACTGTGGCTATAGCAACCCGTGAGCTGCCTGCCTCCCGTCCAACCTGCGCAAGAAAAATTTAATTGACATTTAACGCCGGGTTCGGGGAAAAAAGTGTCCATAGCAACTGCTGAGACCGCATTTGTTTTCTTCTTTATTTCTTTTTTCTTTTTTTTTTTTTCTGAGACAGTGTAATCCGAACTGACTGGTTGCTATGGGCAGCCAGGTTTGCATGAATTTTTCAACTCAAGATTTCTCAGCTAAAAAATCTTTATTTGTTTCCAATCCTCGTCTGCTGGAATCAATTCCGTTCTCAGGTGCTGAAAGCTCCAGCGATCAATCACTCGGTGAGTCACTAATCCCGTCCAGGAAAGTCTGAAGCTGCGCTAAAGTCAGAGCGCTCACCTTTCAGTTGAATTAAATCCAATGAAGTCTGATTTTGTGGAGGAGATAATTAATGTTAAAAGTTCTTGTCATAGAAGTCTGAGCTGTGCAACCTCCCTCTCGTGTTCCAGTGTGGGGGGGGGGGGGGGGTCCTCTGGGGCCCAGGGAATGGGCGGGGCTGCTGGAGCCAGGGAACACAGTTGGGTTGATTTACTAAAAGTGGAGGGCAGAAGTTGGTGCAGCTGGTCATGGGAGACAATCAATGCACAGGTGGGGCCGGGCGATGTCACTTCTGGTCCAGAGCTGAAACAGGAAATGCATGTTTTTAGTGCTTAAAGTCAACATTTTTCATCAATTATTTGGTAATCTGGCACTGGGTCTATACTGGGGGTGAATGCCATCAGAGGTCTGTATTTTGGGGGTCTGTACCTGGGGGTGACTGTTCTAAGAATTGGGTGTCTATACTGGGGGGGGGTGACTGTTCTAAGAATTCGGTGTCTGTACTGCGGGTCTGTACCGGGGGGTGTCTGTACTGGGGGGGTGACTGTACATAGTAGTCTTTACTGGTGAGGGAGTTCTTTACTGGGGGTGACTATCCTGAAGGGTCTGTACTGGGGGGTGACTGTCCTGGGGGGTCTGTACTTGGGGGTGACTGTTCTAAGAATTGGGTGTCTGTACTGCTGGTCTGTGCTGGGGGGGTTTCTGTACTGGGGGGGACTGTACATAGTAGTCTTTACTGGTGAGGGAGTTCTTTACTGGGGGATGACAGTTCTGTTGGGTCTGTACTGGGGAGTGACTGCCCTCAGAGGTCTGTACTTGGGTTATGGGGTCTGTACTGGAGGGTGACTGTCCTGAGGGGTTTGTACTGGGGGGCGGGGTTGACATCTGTTTTTAGGGGTCTCTACTAAGAATTGGGTGTCTGTACTTTGAGGGCTTCGCTGGGGGCCGGGTATCTGTGCGGAGGGATCTATACTGGGGAAGGAGTTCTGTACTAGGGGGATGACTGTCCTGAGTGGTCTGTACTGGGGGAGTGACTGTACAAAGTGGTCTCTACTGGGGAGAGAGTTCTGTACTGGGGGATAACTATCCTGAAGGGTCTTTACTGGAGTTGACTGTCCTGGGGGGGTCTGTACTTGGGGGGGGAGGGGGTGTCTGTACTGAAAGGTCAGTACTGGGTGGGGATTCTGTATTTAGGGGTCTTTACTAAGAACAGGATGTCTGTATGGCGTGGTCTGTACTGGGGGGGGGGTATCTGTAGTGATGGGTCTGTATTGGGGAGAGGTGTGTGTACTGGGAGAGAAGTGTGTATTAATGGGTCTGTACTGGGAGGGGAGTGTGTATTGAGGGGTCTGTACTGGGAGGGGAGTGTGTATTGAGGGGTCTGTACTGGGAGGGGAGTGTGTATTGAGGGGTCTGTACTGGGAGGGGAGTGTGTATTGAGGGGTCTGTACTGGGAGGGGAATGTTTATTGAGGGGTCTGTACTGGGAGGTGAGTGTGTATTGAGGGGTCTGTACTGGGAGGGGAATGTTTATTGAGGGGTCTGTACTGGGAGGTGAGTGTGTATTGAGGGGTCTGTACTGGTGTGCTGTGTAGGGAGATACAAGTCAGGATGGCTGGAAAGGAGGATTTGGGTGTGTTAGGGGGGATCTGTATCGTGGAGAATATGGGCTGGGGGGGGGGGGTTACATATGTGCTATGTATAGGGGAGTAGGCTCAGGTTTTATATAACCATGCCCTTTTAAGCCCCTCCCACTATTAGCGCAATTTGGCCACACCCTCATTTTGGTGCCACTTTTGTTACCTCAAGCATTTTGGTGGCTGGGAGAGGTTTTCCAAAAATTATCATCCCCCCCGGGGTGCCAGATATCCTGGGCACCCCGCTGTCAGGGCCATCTTTAAGGCAGGGCAAAAGGGGCAGCTGCCCTGGGCCCTATCATTATTGTGGGGCCCAAAGCAGCTGCCTCATACTTGCCAGCTATCCCAGTTTAAATTCCCTTGTCTTTTGAAGTTTTAGTCCTGTGCTGTGTCCCAATATCTCAGTGTGAAGTGCTGGTACTAATGCTGCCCAGCTTTGCCCTATTGTTGTGTACAGATGACTCACCTGCAGACCCTGTGTTTACATGTAAATAACCGGCATTCATAAGTAAATAGCTGCGGCCGGTGGCATTGATATGTAAATAAAGGCGGCATTCATATGTATATTATGCTCCCCCTGCAGTGAGGAGATGGTGTGCTGTAACCTCTAGCAACCAATCGGTGAGCAGTATTACTGTACAGTAATCTCTAGCAACCAATTAACAAGCAGAAATCATTTTCTGTAACCTCTAGCAACTAATCAGTGAGCCGTAATGTGGGCTGTAACCTCTAGCAACTAATCAGTGAGCCGTAATGTGTGCTGTAACTTCTAGCAGCTAATCAGTGAGCCGTAATGTGTGGTGTAACCTCTAGCAACCAGTCAGTGAGCAGTAATGATATGCTGTAACCGCTGGAAACCAATCACAATCGCTGCCTGATCTGATACAGTAAACTAATTTTAAGTCTAGCTGCTATTTATTGTATGTCTCAGAGCAGGTGGAGAGTGAAATTGCATGGGGGGGGGCAAGAAAATGTTTGCCCAGGGTCCAATCAATATTAAAGACGGCCCTGCCCGCTGTATCCCGCATCCCCGGGAGTGAAACTTATAGGAAAGTTTGCATCTTTTTAAAACTTTATTAAGATTAAAATCTTTCTTTTATTTCTCTGTATTATAATTCTCATTCCTAAATCTTCTACAGGACTCCACCCCTCCCCTCCCCCATAGATGGTCCTATGTATCCTATGAGACGTATTTGTGCGGACTTGCAGTGTATGATTTTCTCTACTATATATAGAATAATATTAATATAAAATCAGATTTGAAGTTGGAGAAAAGAATGAATCACAGAGGGAGCCTCGCCGACCGAGCTTAATATCGGAGAGGAAGAGAAATTATATTTCTTCCTCGTTTTCAGCTCTGCTTTACGTTCCATCTTCCTCCGGGTGCTGGGGGGGGGGGGGGTAGAAGCGGGGGCACACAGCTGCCTTGGTTAGTAATTGCCCCTGGACGGACGACGCTTGAGCAGAACACACGTAAGAACGAGAAAAACAGCAAAAAAAAGACCCATTTTTTGGATATTTACAGACATTCACGGATTTATGAAACAACATAAAAAGCTGCATAGCTATTTGTCCAGCGAAACTGTTGGTATGTTTGTTTAATCTGTGGAACAAAATTGAATGTTCTCCTTTTATTTCCTCAACAACTCGAATGTTATTCATTCATAAAAAAATAGAGCTGTTCGGGAAAATATCACATTATGACCACTAGATGGAGCTCACAATCACAGGAAAGAAATACCACCATAGAAATGTCACCAGGAAGGAAAATGAGCGCAAATCCAACATTCTGAGTTACCAGAATAGAGGAGAAATCCTGCCAATCCCCTTAGAGCAGGGATATGCAATTAGCGGACCTCCAGCTGTTGCAGAACTACAAGTCCCATGAGGCATTAGAAGACTGACAGCCACAAGCGTGACACCCATAGGCAGAGGCATGATGGGACTGATTGCATATCCCTGCCTTAATAGAGCCCCCCTCTTACTTCTGTGACAATTGTCTGAGAGGGGGTTGTCCTCGCATTGGAAGGATATCTTCTCACTTCCTGTTGGGTCTACAGGACAGGAAGTGAAGGGAGACACAGCGGTTTTTACCCCTCCTCCACTCTATCCAAAATGGATCCAGGCTGGCAGCCTACATACAAAAACATTGATTGCGTTACATATTGCTGAGCACACCAGGGTGAGGGTAATAATTCTAGGGACAGTATTCATGGATGACTCCTAACTGATGACCTGTAAAGGCTTTTATGATGTAAGGGGGAACTCTGATCTAAGAGTGCACTCTGATGGGGGCAATGATGTATGGGAGACTCTGTATGGGGGACTGTGATTTAAGGGGGACTCTGATGGGAACTCTGATGTAAGGGGGAACTCTGATGGGAACTCTGATGTAAGGGGGTAGTCTGATGGGGACTGTGATATACGGATGACTCTGATCTAAGGGGGAACTCTGATGTTAAGGGAGGACATGGATATAAGGAGGACTCTGATGTAAGGGGGACTCTGGTGGGATCCCCGATGTAAAGGGCTAGTCTGGAGGGGACTCTTATGTAAGGGAGACTGTGATATAAAGGAAATTCTGATGTAAAGGGAGTCTGATGTAAGTGGGATCCTGATGTAGGGGGAACTCTGATGAGGACTCTGATGTAAAGGGGACTCTGGAGTGGACTGGGAAGCTCTTATGGAGACATTCATGTAATGAGGACTCTGATAGGGAGCCTGATGTAAGGGGGACTTCTGATGTAAGGGGGAACTCTGATGTAAGGGATAGTCTCATATGGACTAAGGGGGGGGGGGCTCTAATGTAAGGGTGGACTTTGGTGGAGACTCTGATATAAGGGAGACTCTGATGTAAGGGGGGACTCCCATGGGGACCATGATGTAAGGACTAAGGGGACTAAGGGGGAATTTGAGGGAGACTCTAATGAAGACTTTGATGTAAGGGGGGGCTCTGATGGGCACAAGTTGATTTGGAGTTTCTTTGCTTTGATTGAAGTTCTCTCTGTTGTTCATTCATTTATAAATGGATTATTTTGGGCCCCGGAATATTTGTAAAATATACGATGTGGCCCTCATACCTCAGACCTAATGAGCATTGGACCCTTGCAGTGGGAGGGGGGAGGGGAACCAATGAAGGGGATGTTTTTTTCCCTTTCATATACATTTGATATCCCGGCGATCTTTGAGGCCAAGATCTGATGAGATCCGGGATTGGCCGGGACGAGGATCCTGACGTTCGGGATTGTTAATGGCCGGCAGGTGAATAATTGCCTCTGTAGAGTATGAGAATTATTCACATTCGTCTGTTTATAGAACGGCTGACAATTAACAGCTGATGGGGTGATAATGGGAAGGGACTTCCCTCCACCTTAATGAAGCCTCCGGCTCGGATCCACGTGGGAGCGGGAAGGTGCTGACTGCGCACTGCGCCACCGGGTTCATGTCTCATCATGCCGGCCCGCGCCCTGACGGAAAGCTTTCGCCCATTAAATCTGTGAAATGTGTTTGGAGTTGTCAGCGCCGAGGAGGAGGAAAATGAGACGCGTTTCATGTCATTTCAAACACTGCGAATCTCCGGGGATGGGAGAGGAATGATGAGATCGGCGTAGTGTCCTCGCAGTCCCTAAAGACGAGAACGTTGTAAACAAAACCGCTGACTAGAGTACGAGGAACAAAGTATTTATTGGGGGAATGAGGATTTGTAACATTGTATCATCTTTGTATCATTTTATATCACTTTGTATTATTTTTGTATAATTTTATATCACTTTGTAGCATTTTATATCTCTTTTATCATCTTGTAGCTCTTTGTATCATCTCTTTGTATCATTTTGTATCATTTTGTATCATTTTGTATCATTTTGTATCACATTTTATAATTTTGTATCATTTTGTATCACGTTGTATCACTTTGTATGATTTTGTATCTTTTTGTATCACTTTGTATCATTTTGTATTATTTTGTATCACTTTGTACCATATTGTATCACTGTGTATCAATTTGTATCATCTTGTATCACGTTGTATCAATTTGTATCATTTTTGTAGCACTCTGTATCATATTGTATTCCTTTTTTATCATTTTGTATCATTTTGTATCACGTTGTATCATCTCTTTGTATCATTTTGTATCTCTTTGTATCATCTCTTTATATCATTTTGTATCACGTTGTATCACTTTGTATGATTTTGTATCTTTTTGTATCACTTTGTATCCTATTGTATCACTTTGTATCATTTTGTATTATTTTGTATCACTTTGTACTATATTGTATCACTGTGTATCAATTTGTATCATCTTGTATCACGTTGAATCAATTTGTTTCATTTTTGTAGCACTTTGTATCATATTGTATTCCGTTTTTATCATTTTGTATCACGTTGTATCACGTTGTATCACTTTGTGTCGTTTTGTATCACTTTGTATCATATTGTATCCCTTTTATCATTTTGTATCATATTGTATCACTTTGTATCATTTTGTATCCCTTTTATATAATTTTGAATCAATTTGTATTATTTTGTATCACTTTGTATCATATTGTATCCCTTTTATCATTTTGTAATATTTTGTATCATATTGTATCACTTTGTATCACTCTGTATCATTTTGTATAATTTTGAATCAATTTGTATGATTTTGTATCACTTTGTATCATATTGTATCCCTTTTATCATTTTGTAATATTTTGTATCATATTGTATCACTTTGTATCACTCTGTATCATTTTGTATAATTTTGTATCAATTTGTATTATTTTTGTATCACTTTGTATCATATTGTATCCCTTTTATCATTTTGTATCACTTTGTATCGTTTTGTTATAAATATGTTCTTTGGAAAATGAAACTGTTTTAAAATAAAGCCGATGTCAACACCCAGCTTGGTTCACATCTAAGCACATCAGGAATGCGTGCAAAATCACGCACTTCTAAACCTTCCTTTTCTTTTTTGGAAAAGAGCAGCGGTGGCCCGTCCATTAGGGGGTGCCGGAAAGCTGCCCCCTCTATCCACGGCCGCCACCCCCAAGCTCTATCCACGGCCGTTATTTTGACGGGACATCGTCGCCCCTATTTATGCGTTCAGCCCCTTTCAGGACACCGGGCACATAAGTAATAGCGGCAGGATTTTTTTCTTTAAAGCACCTGATTAGAGCCAGAGGCTCTAATAGGTTTCAAAAAAGGGTGGGCTCCTGGTGCAGAGCATTGCACCAGGAGCCCACCCAGGTGTTACAACAGCGAATGAATATTTGCTATTGAAACACTCATCCTCCATCCGGCCAATCAGAAGCAGATCTGAGACCCGCTTTCTAATTGGCCGAAAACAGAAGAGTCCAAATTGCCTGCAGAGGAGGAAACCAAAGTCGTTGCGATGCCCGTGGACAGCAGGGGAAGGGAAACCCGTCGCCACCTCCACCATCTGAGCAAGGGAAGCCACCAGTGAAGCCCGGGAGAAGCGCTGCCCACCATAGATGGGGTAAGTGCACCAGATCCATCTGTCTGACGACACAACTGACCGAGGGGGAGGTGGAACTGTTTGCCCCCCCCCCCAAAAAAATGACCACCGGCTGCCGCAGGAAAAAAGTCAGGGACATGATTATGTATTTGGAAATTGAAAATGTATTAAAACGCTTGCCGACCGTATAACTTATACGGCGGCAAGGCGGCTCTCCTGCGCAGGATCATTTACCTAGTACGTGATCCTGCACTTCCGGGTCATGCGCGCCGCTGGCGACCCACTCGTGATTATACACAGCGGGAGCTGACCTGCGGGTACCCACGGACTTGATGTCCACCCGGCACCGTCAATCATTAGGCAGAAAAGCCAGAATGGCGATATGTAAACGAGGCAGATCACCGTTCTGTCAGTAGGGAAGACATGGATCCTGAGTTTCTGCAAAGCAAGGATATGGATTAATGGCCTTTCTTTAGTAAAAGCACCCACTACACAGTGCACAAACACTGGTCAGGTACACGCTTATGCATTTTGATAACCCCTGATGTTAACCCCTTCCCAGCCAGTGTCATTAGTACAGTGACAGTGTATATTATTAGCACTGATCCAGTGGCGGCTGGTGCTCCATTTGGGGGGGGGGGGGCGGCAAACAAACCAACCGACCCCCCCCCCTTGATCGGCCCCCCTGTTGCTCACTCATCTGTCCTCCCACCAGCCCCGCACCTACCCAATCTAGGTCACGGGCAGCTTTGGATCCTTTCTGCATCTCCTCCTCCTCGGTGGCTTTACGGTGGCTTCCCCTTCGTTTTCCTCCTCCTCCGCAGCTTCCTCCCCGCGCTCAATACGGTCGCTTCTTCTCCTGGCCAATCGGGTCTCAGGACCCACTTCCTGATTTGGGCGGGAGGAGAATCAGGGAGACAATAGGGAAAATTAATTCGCTATTGTCAGACAGGTGGGTGGGCTCAGACTGCAGTGCTCTACTCCCCAAGCCCACCCTTTTTGAAGCCAGTTAGAGCCTGCGGCTCTAATCACGTGCTTTGAAAAAATAAAAAGCCCATTGGAATCCATGTGTCTGGCATGTAGATTAGTGGCCGAACGCATGGACACTGCACTGATCACTGTATTAGCGCCACTGATCCCCAAAAAGTGTCAAGTGTCAGTCAGTGTCTGATTTGTCCGTCACAATATCGCAGCCCCGCTATAAGTCGCTGATCACCGCCACTACTATTAAAAAATAAAAATTCCAGTATATATCCCATAGTTTGTAGATGCTATAAGTTTTTTTGCGCACACCAAACCGTTATGGAAAAGAGTCAGGGACTTCTTCTCCGTGTTTCTTGTGTGTACGGCAGCCCACAGAAATAAAAGGGACGTCCTACGCGCAATGCGTAGAAAACGTTCGGAAATGCACCGGCGCCCGATTGGACCTCTGTATGATGTGAACCGAATCTAAGGCTTGCGTGCCAGAAATGGGCACAAAATCGGGCGCGTTCCCGACACACAGAGAAGCGAGCAGATGCGCAGTGGTGCCGTTATTTCTTAATACCCCCCCCACACACACTCGCATCAGCAAAATGCACTTGCTAAACCTGCGGCACCATGTGGCTCAATGCAACCACATTTTTGGAAATGAGTCAGGGACTTCTTTCCAAGCGTAAGGCAGCCTATTGAACTGAATGGACTACCCTACATGCACCACGTGGAAAATGCTCGGAATCGCGCCCATGCTCGGCCGCGCTTGTATGGTGTGAACCGTGCCTAAGACTTGCATGCCGGGAACGTGCGCAAAATCACGTGCGTTCCCAACACGCAGTGAAATGTGCTGCTCATTAGCAGAAACACAGGGGTGCCATTCATCATTCATTCTTAATGGCACCCCCCCCCCCCGCCCCCACTCATCAGCAAAACGCTCATGCCAAACCACATGGTGCCACAGCAGTGCAATGCCAAAAAAGGGGGACTTCTTTCCTCGCAATTCTCAAAGGTAGGGCAGCCTATTGAATCAAGCCTTAGGGCTCTTCACACTTGCCGCACCTCTGGTCAGGGCCAGTTAAAAGGCAGTGGTGGCTGGTGCTCAATTTTCTTGGGGGGGGGGGCAGCCAACCCCCCTCACCCCCCAGACAGCCAACCAACCACATACCACCCCACCCCCCAGCCAGCCAACCAACCACATACCACCCCACCGTCCACCCCCCCCGCGCTCACTCGCTTGTTTAATCGCCGCTTCCCCCTGTAGCTTGATCGCCGCATTGCTCGCCAGCCCCATGCTTACCCCATCCAGGTCGCGGCTTCAGCTGCTTCCCCCCTGTGTCTCCTCCCGAGCCCCAGCAGTCGCTTCTCCTCCAGGCCAATCAGGATTTACTACTCCTGGCCAATCGGGTCTCAGGACCCCCCTTCCTGATTGGCAGGAAGGAGAAACACGAGGATTTGCTTTTTAATTTGCTAAAGTCACACAACTGCTCTGCTCTGCGCCCCAAGCCCACCCCTTTTGAAGCCAATTAGAGCCTCAGGCTCTAATCATGTGCTTTAAAAAAAAAAAAATTGGAATTCATGCATCCGTCACCCTGCATGTAGATTAGGGGCGGGGTGCATGGATTAGGGGGGCAGCGCCCTTGCGTCCCTAATGGAGCGGCTGCCACTGCTAAAGGGGCTCATTGCAGTCACAAATGTCCTGAAGCCTAAAATTCCCACCTTTTTCCTGCACCCGAGGAGCTGCAGATGGTGCATACAGCTGGCCATAGAAGTGAATATACAAGCGCTTGTACTCATGTAAACGCAAATGCTCCTTTGCATCAGCACTTACATGCGCATTCTCAGTACCAGCACCTCCGGCACTGGCCCAGCACATGAAGCTATTAAACATCCCACTGGCCACTTAGAACTTCAGCGAGGACACAAGAAAGTTGGTACTTGCTCCCCCTGCTCAATGATGCCCGGCCCCATGACCAACGAACAGTACCGCCCATACTGGTACATCCTGCCTGCAGCCTCTGCTCAGTGGGCTCCCCTCTGTACTCTGGGGAAGGGAGAAAATGGGGGGAGAGAGAGAGCTCTGTATGGGGGGAGGGGTTGGGTACCCTGCACCCTATGCAACATGCACTCCTTAACCCTGCACCTTGTGCGTCATGCACTTCCTAACCCTGCACCCTGTGCAAAAAAAACTTCTGAGCCCTGTGTGACCTGCACTCCTGAACCCTGCACCCTGTGCGATACCCACTCCTGAACCCTGTGCGATACCCACTCCTGAACCTTGCACCCTATGTATCACGTATTCATAAATCCTGCACCCTGTGCAACATGCATATCTGAGCCCTGCGCCCTGTGTGACACACTGTCCTAAGCCCTGTGCAACATGCACTCCTGAACCCTGCACAACACACGCTCCTGAACCCTGTACTTCATACAACACACACTCCTGAACCCTGTACCATGTGTGACACACACTCCTGAACCCTGTACCATGTGTGACACACACTCCTGAACCCTAAACCCCGTACAACACACGCTCCTGAACTCTGCACCCCGTGTGACACACACTACTGAACCCTGTACTCCATACAACACACACTCCTGAACCCTGTACTCCATACAACACACACTCCTGAACCCTGTACCATGTGTGACACACACTCCTGAACCCTGTTCTCCATACAACACACACTCCTGAACCCTGTACCATGCGTGACACACACTCCTGAACCCCATACAACACACACTCCTGAACTCTGCACCCCGTGTGACACACACTACTGAACCCTGCACAAAACACACTCCTGAACCCTGCACCCTGTGCGACATGCTCTCCTGAACCCTGCACCCCATGTGACACGCACTCCTGAGCCTTGTGCAGCATGCACTGCTGAACACTGCACCCTGTGGGTAACACACCCCCGCACCTTGTGCAAAACACACTCCTAAGCCCTGCACCCTATGTAAAACACACTCCTGAACCCAGCATCCTGTGCGTCACACACTCCTGAGCCTTACACCCTATGTGTCACGCATTTCTCAATCCTGCACCCTGTGCAACATGCATTTCTGAACCCTGCGCCCTTTGGGACACATACTCATGAGCCCTGTGCAACACGCACTGAATTTGCACCCTGTACGACACACACTCCTGAACCCTGCATCCTGTTCAACACATGCTCCTGAACTCTGCACCCTGTACGACACACACTCCTGAACTCTGCACCCTGTTGCACACACACTCCTGAACTCTGCACCCTGTTGCACACACACTCCTGAACTCTGCACCCTGTACGACACACACTCCTGAACCCTGCACCCTGTTGCACACACACTCCTGAACTCTGCACCCTGTTGCACTCACACTCCTGAACTCTGCACCCTGTACGACACACACTCCTGAACCCTGCACCCTGTTGCACACACACTCCTGAACTCTGCACCCTGTGCAACGCACACCCCTGAATGCAACGCACACTCCTGGATGCTGCACCCTGTACGACACACACTCCTGAACTCTGCACCCTGCGCAACACACACTCCTGAACCCTGCACACTGTACGACACACTCCTGAAACATGTACCCTATGTGTCATACATTCCTAAATCCTGCATCCTGTGCAGTATGCATTTCTGAACCCTGTACTCTGTGCGACACACATTCCTGAGCCCTGTGCAGCATGCACGCCTGAACCCCGCACCCTGTGCAGAACACACTTCTGAACCTTGCACTCTGTGCGACATGAACTCCTGCGCCCTGTGTGACACACATACTCCTGAGCCCTGCAGGGGCTTTGGGAGAAGAAGCATTGTACTGTATATCCATACACTGTAAATCTTTCTGATGAAGCGAGCCCCATAGCCTGAGAAACGCGTTGAAGATTTGTTACTCTACTCCACACGGCAGATCATTTGCCATTATCATTATCACAGTAATAATCTATGACTGCAATGCGGGATATAATTAGGTACTACGTTGGCGGAAACTATATTAACTAATATAAGTATTTATGTGGCGTCCAATTGTAAACCAACTCTGTGTGTGCAGGAAGGAAATTTTATTTCGGTTTTTATGATCTTAGAACATTTATATTAAAAAAGATTTTATTTTTTTTTTAAATGTTGATTTGAATGACTCTAAGCAGCACCCGAAGAGTCGCCTGTTCTCCTTTTATTTATGATATTGCAAAGGGCAAGGAGACGATCGTAATCGATAATCGCGGTCGAATTAAAACTCGCTGGCCCTTCCATGCGCGGTCTCACAGCTCCTTCTCCTATCCGCTCATACAAATATTTTCTGTCCTTGGAAAAATATTCTCCGTTACTCTTTCCTCCAGCGAGATCCGGATCACAGCGCGTCCCTCTATCCATACTTAGCGACTTCAGCTGATCCTCAATGGCTTGGACAGAATGGCTTAAGGACACAGGAAGCAACATCCAGAGTGTGCATGGGGGGGGGGGGGGGAGAATAGCACAGCAAAGGCCCCCCCTCGGGTTCTGTATCCCCCTGACTAAGCAGGGGACAAAAGCAGCAATTAACCCCTTCCCATCTGAGAGAAGGAGGGCCAGGCAGAGGGAAATGGCGTGGCGCAGGATGAGCGCCCCCCCCCCCCCCCCTGTACGCTGGCATTGGTTAAACCTCAGGCCTGCAGTCTGTACTATATATAAAGGAAGTTAAAAGCAATCCGCTGCATGTATAGCTAATTCACTGTGGCTGACCTGCCCAGTGGGCGAATGAAGCTTCAGCCGGGATTTATGTGGCGGCACACAAGGACAGTGGCGGCGGTGGCATCCACGTCCCTGGGTACTGTCATGCGGAGCTCAACGTGGGAGGATCTTTTTAGGGTTAAATCACGGACGCAAACGCGGGATCGACAATTTTTTTTACTTTATATATCGTGTAACCGTAAAAAAGTCGGTGTAAAAAAAAAAAAAAAGGCGGAGCAAGACTCGTGCAATGGGCGACGTATGCAGGCTGTGGCTGCGGCCTCAGATCGGTAACGATTCGGGGTGATGACCGCCCTGATCCTTGGTATGTTTTACGGCTGATTTGGCAATGTGATTTTTGCCGAGCAATTACCAGCTTTTGCCTTTGTCTACATTTCACGGAAATTTAGATGTTATTCCGCCGTGTTGCAAATTAGTAAAGAAAAAAAAAAGTACCCCTTTAAGGCCACCGCCACTGTGTGACTGGCTTTGTTTATTAACAAAGCCATCAGATTACCTAACATGGTGAGAACGTGACATTGTTTATAAACAAATAGTTAACATTTTTTGTGCACTTAATATACAGTGGGGGGGGGGGGGGGGGATAATGATTTGACCCCCTGCAGATTGTATAAGTTTTGCCCACTTACAAAGAAATGAAGGGTCTATAATTTTTTATCATAGGTGTATTTTATATGATAGAGACAGAATATCAACCAAAAATCCAGAAAAAAACACACGATACAAATGTTATAAATGGAGTTGCAGTTCGGTGAGTAAAATAAGTATTTGCTCCCCCAGCAAAACATGACTTAGTAGTTGGTGGAGAAACCCTTGTTGGCGATCACAGAGGTCAGACGTTTCTTGTAGTTGGTGACCAGGTTTACACACATCTCAGGAGGGATTTTGGTCCACTCTTCTTTACAGATCTTCTCTAAATCCTTACGGTTTCTTGGCTGTCTCTTGGCAAATCGAAGTTTCAGCTCCCTCCATAATTTTTCTATAGGATTAAGGTCTGGAGACTGGCTAGGCCACTCCATGACCTTAATGTGCTTCTTCTTGAGCCACTCCTTTTTTGCCTTGGCGGTATGCTTTGGGTCATTGTCATGCTGGAAGACCCATCCACGACCCATCTTCAGTGTTCTGGCTGAGGGAAGAAGGTTCTCATCCAAGATCTTACAATACATGGCCCCATCCATTGGCCCCTCAATGCAGCAAAGTCGGCCTGTACCTTTAAGTGGGACAACAACCCAAAAGCATCATGTTTCCACCTCCGTGTGACTGTAGGGATGATGTTCTTAGGGTCATAGTCAGCATTTTTCTTTCTCCAAACACGGCGAGTTGAGTTAATGCCAAAGAGCTCAATTTTGGTCTCATCTGACCACAGCACTTTCTCCCAATCCTTCTCAGAATCATTTAGATGTTCATTGTCAAATTTCAGACACGCCTGTACATGTGCCTTCTTGAGGAGGGGAACCTTGCGGGAGCTGTAGGATTTCAGTCCATGGCGGCGTATTGTGTTACCAATGGTTGGTTTGGTGACTTTGGTCCCAACTGCCTTGAGATCATTCACAAGCTCCTCCCGTGTACTTCTGGGCTGATCCCTCACTTTTCTCATGACCATCTTAACCCCATGAGGAGAAACCTTGTATGGAGCTCCAGACCGAGCACGAGTGATGGTTATTTTGTATTTCTTCCATTTGCGAAAAATTGCTCCAACAATTGTTTCCTTCTCACCTTGCTGATGGCCCATTCCAGCCTTGTGCAGGTCTACAATCTTCTCCCTGACGTCCTCTGACAGCTCTTTGGTCTTGCCCATGATGGTGAGGTTTGAATGGAAGGAGATTCTGTGGACAGGTGACTTTTATACACATAACGAGTTGTCGTTAGGAGAACCTTCTTACATTGACAGGACTAATCTGTGTACCACATGAGCACCTACTAAAAAAAAAGTCAGGAGGGCCAGTACAACACCGTGCCTAGGGTTGCCACCTCATCCCTTTAAACCCGAACATATATGAATTACACAGGTTCTGTGGCTGATTAAGGTGGTAATTAAACTCACTTGGTGCCTTATCTGCATTTAATTAGCCTCAGAAGCTGTGTAATTCAAAGGTGTTCGGGTTTAAAGGGATGAGGTGGCAACTCTAACCGTGCCGTTTGTGTGACTTGGCTTTGTTTATCACCAAACCATGAGGTTGCCTGGTTTGGTGATAACATGGCTTTGTTTATAAACAAAGCAGTAGCACGGGTGCTCAACCTGTGGACCTCCAGCTGTGGTGGAACTGCATACCCCATGATGCATTGCAAGTATGGTTGCCACCTCATCCCTTTAAACCCGAACACATATGAATTATACAGGTTCTGTGGCTGATTGAGGTGGTAATTAAACTCACTTGGTGCCTTATCTGCATTTAATTAGCCTCAGAACCTGTATAATTCAAAGGTGTTCGGGTTTAAAGGGATGAGGTGGCAACTCTAATTGCAAGGCTGACAGTTACAAGCATGACACCCAAAGGCTGAGGCATGATGGGACTTGTAGTTCCGCAACAGCTGGAGGGCCACAGATTGAGCGCCCATGCAGGTTTTTTGTGTACTTGTTTGATATAGGTGTAGAAATAAATTGCCATATGGTTCTGCAAGGAGAAATTAGTTAAGAAAGTTCCCCTTTAAAGCTAGGAGGGCCACTGCTTGTGGCTCTGACACCCTGCCACTGTGGGACGTGGCTTTGTTTATCAACAAAGCCATTAGATTACCTAACATGGGGGTCACATGACTTTGTTTATAAACACAGTAGTGGGGTTAGCATTTTTTTTTGAGTACTTGATATAAATGCCATAGTACCAAAAGTATTGGGACGCCTGCCTTTACACACACACATGAACTTTCATGGCATCCCAGAGGTCAGGCATTGATGTTGGACGAGAAGGCCTGGCTCGCAGTCTCCACTCTAATTCATCCCAAAGGTGTTCGATCGGGTTGAGGTCAGGACTCTGTGCAGGACAGTCAAGTTCCTCCAACCCTAACTCACTCATCCATAGCAGGTTTCTCAATACTTTTGGTAATATAATGTATTTACAGCCAGCTAAAATCGAGAGGAAAAAAAAAACACACCAAAAAATATATATTTTTTTAATGGTGATCTGGCATAAATATCCTGGTTTCCATCTTAGGCTCCATTCACACTAGCGCGTTTTTTGATGCATTTTGCATTTTGCAGAAATGCACGGGAATTTTTTAACATGGGTTCCTATGGAACATGTTCACATCAATGCTTTTTTGTATCTCTGCGTTTTTGGAAAGGGTCAGGGACTTTTTTTCATGCAAAAAGCAGCGTTTTGCATGTAATGGTTTTCAATGGACAAGCATCAAAAACGCAAGTGCACCGTTTTTGCAGCGTTTTTGATGCGTTTTTGGTGCGTTTTTGGTGCGTTTTTGCCGTTTTTTTTTTATTTTTTTTTTTTTTGTAATTTTTTTTTAAGACTGTAAAAAAAAATGAAAAAAAAAAAAAAAAACCGCAAAACGCAAATCGCGGCAAAAACGCGGCAAAATCGCGGCAAAAACGCGGCTCAAAAACGTGGCAAGCATGAAAAAAAAACCTCCAAAAACGCTCAAAAGCAACATGCATAGGTGTGAATCGAGCAATGCCAACAGGCAGATAATGCATTAAAGTGGACCTGTCATTAAAATTTAAAGGTCACATAAATCAACAGGGCATTGGTCAGCACCACCAAACAACATCGTTCATTTAGGAAAAAAATAAAAGTTTTTTTTTTTTTTTTCCGTGCTGTTATGTAAAGTCTGGATCTCTGACTACCAGGAGCATTGTTGCTGTTTCACATCGTTAAAGACTGCTAGGTCTGTTGTTTTCAGTTAAACAAGCCCCGTGTGGTAGACTGATAGTGAGATAGGAGGGAGCCGAGATTACATGTCAAGGAGGAGAAAGAATCGTTTTCATTAGACGCCGTAATGAAAATGTGCAATTATAATGTCATTATTGTATGTAATTATCTATAAAATATTTTGGCGGATGTGGGATGAAAGGTCCTCATCGGAGTCCTCCTTACATCAGTGTCTCCATCAGAGCCCTCCTTACATCAGTGTCTCCATCAGAGCCCTCCCCCCCCTTACATCAGGGTCTCCATCAGAGCCCCCCCCTTACATCAGGGTCTCCATCAGAGCCCCCCTTATATCAGGGTCCCCATCAGAGACCCCCCCCTTACATCAGGGTCAACATCAGATTCCCCCCTTACATCAGGGTCCCTATCAGAGCCCCCCTTACATCAGGGTCTCCATCAGAGCCCTCCTTACATCAGGGTCTCCATCAGAGCTCTCCTTACATCAGGGTCCCCATCAGAGCCCCCCCCCCCTTACATCAGGGTCTCCATCAGAGCCCCCCTTACATCAGGGTCTCCATCAGAGCCCTCCTTACATCAGGGTCCCTATTAGAGCCCTCCTTACATCAGGGTCCCTATCAGAGCCCCCCTTACATCAGGGTCTCCTTTAGAGCCCCCCTTATATCAGGGTCCCCATCAGAGACCCCCCTTTACATCAGGGTCAACATCAGATTCCCCCCTTACATCAGGGTCCCTATCAGAGCCCCCCTTACATCAGGGTCTCCATCAGAGCCCTCCTTACATCAGGGTCTCCATCAGAGCTCTCCTTACATCAGGGTCCCCATCAGAGCCCCCCCCCCTTACATCAGGGTCTCCATCAGAGCCCTCCTTACATCAGGGTCTCCATCAGAGCTCTCCTTACATCAGGGTCCCTATCAGAGCCCCCCTTACATCAGGGTCTCCATCAGAGCCCCCCTTACATCAGGGTCTCCATCAGAGCCCTCCTTACATCAGGGTCCCTATCAGAGCCCTCCTTACATCAGGGTCCCTATCAGAGCCCCCCTTACATCAGGGTCTCCATCAGAGCCCCTCTTACATCAGGGTCCCTATCAGAGCCCTCCTTACATCAGGGTCTCCATCAGAGCCCCCCTTACATCAGGGTCTCCATCAGAGCCCTCCTTACATCAGGGTCCCTATCAGAGCCCCCCTTACATCAGGGTCTCCATCAGAGCCCCTCTTACATCAGGGTCCCTATCAGAGCCCCACTTACATCAGGGTCCCTATCAGAGCCCTCCTTACATCAGTGTACTGATCAGAATGCCCCCCCCCCCTTTACACCAGAGTCCCCACTTACTTCAGATTCCCTCTTTGTGTCAGAGCCCTCCCCCCCCCCTTACATCAGGGTCCGGCTTTCATCATCCTCATTGGAGCAGAGAGTGTGCGGTGGGATGGATGAGATCTCAAAGTGGGTCTATTTGCGCAAATGTCTGACATTCGTTATTGTAGTGCCATTCATTTTGATCAAAGCACTAAGGCAAGGCACGCCATAACGAATGGCAAACGTATTGCAACACAAGATAGTACTTTGCCGTAACCAAAAAAAGAGTCACATCAGATTCTTGGCCTGTCAGGGTGCCATTGGCAGCGCATTCAATTCAATGGATCGCCTTAATTCAACGTACGATAACGTGCGGCGTAACATGCGTTAACACGCTGAAAAAGTCTTGCCAAAAAGGGGCCCCTGAATGCCCCAGATGCCTGACTGGCAGTAATACTCTGCGGGGTGACTTAGAAGTGCCCCGGCTGCAGCTCGTTCACTTATATAAAAGTGGAAGCGATGAGGGCGGGTCACCGATATCTTATTTCGAAAAGGTTTTCCCGAGCCGGTCATCAAGGCTATAAAAGCGAAGGGATGAAAGCGATCTATTTGTTCAATATTTGATACGTTTTCTCTGCGGTAATAACTCCTCTTAGCGTTTCTATCCCCAGACAATATAAAATTTATAATTACCATGGAGACCGGCGAGCGCCTGTTCTACCGTCTACTTAGCGTAGCGTTTTGCTCCTGTCTAGGCAGAGCCCCTCCCCCCCCCCATTCTAATATTCTGCCGTTGACGCCGTTCCCCCTCCCCCCCTCTACACTCCGATACGCCTTCTCTGTCCTCATCCCAGATTTGTTTTCTCGGATAGTACTTTGATTTTTTTCTCGCCCACCACAATCTCTTATTCCCCAGCTGCAGGAGCACTTTAATAACACGAAAATGATTAACACAACCTGAACGCACAGAGCGCCGCAGCGTGCCAGGATACGGGGCGGACCGCGCAGAACGCCCCGCTCACTCCACAATTCGGCTGTTTATTTTGTAACTCTTTGGGAAGAAAATGTTTTAAGGCTTGCAGAGTCGTCATCGACCGCATCCAGCCGTCACGAGGTCAGGCGTCCCGTTATGGCGGAGCGGCGTCATCGCGAGCGCAGTGTGCCCAAAGGTTGGGTGGGGGCGATATAAGCTGGATCCGCGGTTGTCATAGGAACCGCTAGCAGGCCCTCCTGAGAAACTCCAACATGATGAAGGCTTTTTGGAGGAAAGTTGACTTTGACTTTTAGCAAAAAAAAAAAAAAAGAGACAACTAGAATAAGGTTTGCACGCACACGTTGCAGGTAGAGCGGCCCAAAACTCGCTACTCCACTCCCAAACTCGCTCATCCATGTCTTTATGGACCTTGCTTTGTGCACTGGTCCAAATCATTTGGTGGAGGGGGGATTATGGTGTGGGGGGGGGGGGGGAGGGGGGATTATGGTGTGGGGGGGGGGATTATGGTGTGGGGGGGGGGGGAGGGGGGATTATGGTGTGGAGGGGGGATTATGGTGGGGGGTTGTTTTTCAGGGGTTGGGATTGGCCCCTTAGTTCCAGTGAAGTGAACTCTTAAGGCGTCAGCATACCAAGACATTTTGGACAATTTCATGCTCCCAACTTTGTGGGAACAGTTTGGGGATGTCCTCTTCCTGTTCCAACATAACTGCTCACCAGAGCACATGTGATGGACCTTGCTTTGTGCACTGGTGGGCAGTCATATTGGAACAGGAAGGGGCCGTCCCCAAACTGTTCCCATGAAGTTGACCAAAATGTCTTGGTATGCTGACACCAGTGGTGTCGGGAGGGGGGGGCTGGAGCCCTGAATGGGTCCCCGAAAAGCCCCGGATCTCAGGCATGCACAATTGTATTGTTAGCCCCGAGCGCTGCCGAGTGGGGACCGATCTGATCCCGAGCGCCGCCGAGTCACATATAGGGTTGCCACCTCATCCCTTTAAACCCGAACACATATTAATTACACAGGTTCTGTGGCTGATTAAGGTGGAAACTAAACTCACTTAGTGTCTTATCTGCATTCAATTAGCCTCAGAACCTGTGTAATTAATATGTGTTCGGGTTTTAAAGGGATGAGGTGGCAACTCTAGTCACATAGCAGGTCCCGCCTTCTGGAGCCTGCAGCGTCTATGATGGACGTCCCACTGGTCCAATGGCGGGAATTACAATGCGGCCGCCGTGCCACATCACTGTGAGATCCCCGCTCCCCACTCGGCGTTCAGGCGGGCGGCTCTCCTCTCCTCATCTGGCTGCCTGCTGTGATGATGATGGGTGCATTGCACACCACGACTGAGCTGAGCTGCTGCTGCAGGACACATAAAGTCCGTCTTCTGGTCAGGTAGGTCAGTGTATGTCAGGTAGGTAGGTCAGTGTGTGTCAGGTAGGTCAGTGTGTGTCAGGTAGGTAGGTCAGTGTGTGTCAGGTAGGTCAGTGTGTGTCAGGTAGGTAGGTCAGTGTGTGTCAGGTAGGTCAGTGTGTGTCAGGTAGGTAGGTCAGTGTGTGTCAGGTAGGTCAGTGTATGTCAGGTAGGTCAGTGTGTGTCAGGTAGGTCAGTGTATGTCAGGTAGGTAGGTCAGTGTATGTCAGGTAGGTCAGTGTGTGTCAGGTAGGTAGATCAGTGTGTGTCAGGTATGTAGGTCAGTGTATGTCAGGTAGGTCAGTGTGTGTCAGGTAGGTAGGTCAGTGTGTGTCAGGTAGGTCAGTGTATGTCAGGTAGGTAGGTCAGTGTGTGTCAGATAGGTTAGTGTGTGTCAGGTAGGTCGGTCAGTATATGTCAGGTAGGTAGGTCAGTGTGTGTCAGGTAGGTCAGTATATGTCAGGTAGGTCAGTGTATGTCAGGTAGGTAGGTCAGTGTATGTCAGGTAGGTCAGTGTGAGTCAGGTAGGTCAGTGCGAGTCAGGTAGGTCAGTGTATGTTTAGTGGTCAGCATTGATGGCCACTGGTAAACCAGGCAGCAACCAGCAAGTGAATTTCCCCCCTGCCACACAACCACACTGCCCAGCCAAACCCCCCCCCCCCCCCGTGCCGGTCTTGGACTTCCGGCTGAAGCCCCTGGTCTTTTTGCCACCAAGGAACGCCCCTGGCTGACACCTTAAGAGTTCCCTTCACTGGAACTAAGGGGCCAAGCCCAAACCCCGAAAAACAACCCCACTTGTAAGATCTGGCAACCCCTGGTTGGATCAGTTTCCAACGACGAGCCCGTCCTCCGTTTTTTGGACATATAGGAAACTCTAACGTGCCCACTGATGCTGGCCTTGGATTCCCTGGGGTGGGGCTTACTTTCTTCTTTGTGACTCCCTTTTTCTTTGGTCTTTGACTCTTATTCTCCCTTTTAATTCTTCTCTTTCTTCAGTCTTTCCTCTTTATTTCTTACTTTTGGTCATTTGCCGCCAGTAGCCAGTGAGTTGAGTCTAACAAACGCTCTCTGGTCACGTTTTTGGAAGGTCCTCTCGAGGTCCTTCTTCTATATGAACATAGGTCAATCGCAGGTATTGCATAATATTTGCTATGTGATGGTTTTTGCAATGTTACTTGATTAACGTACTTCTAGGCTTTTGACCAGTAGGAATTTTAAGGTTCGTTACTTTCCTATAGACCATTAAGGTGCCGGGATATCCTAACCTGGTTACCCTTTGCCTATGTTGGTAGTTAATAGTTATACCATATAAAGGGCCTATTTATCTGTGATATATACTGTATATGTTATCATTCTCAATCCACTTTTCGCCACTGACCTTGGCGTCTGTTTACTGTTAGTGAGTTTCACTATAATCAATAAAAATAGTGTGAAAGAAAATAAGAAACATACCTAGAGGTGATGATTGGCTACGCTCCTAACCAGACACATTGGGGTGTCCAGTTGTGTGGGTGTCATACCTGTCATCACTACTTTGTTGGAGATCTATGGTTACACACGGTTCAGCTGACCTGGTTATACCTTCTTTGACTTTATATGCATTGAATATGCTAAGTTATGCTATCCTACTGGTATTTTTTTTTTTTGCATGCATACCTTACTATTGAAAGACACTTGAAAATGTTTTATTTGATTCCTTGAAATTTCTTTTATTCTGGAAAACTTTCAATAAAAACATAGTGAAAAAAAAAACAACCCCCACACCACAATCCCCCCCCCCTCCTTGGACCAGTGCACAAAGCAAGGTCCATAAAGACATGGATGAGCGAGTTTGAGGTGGAGGAACTTGACTGACCTGACCTCAACCCGATAGAACACCTTTGGGATGAATTAGAGCAGAGCCAGGCCTTCTCGCCCAACATCAGTGCCTGACCGCACAAATACGCTTCTGGAAGAATGGTCAAACATTCCCATAGACACACTCCTAAACCTTGTGGACGGCCTTCCCAGAAGAGCTGAAGCTGTTGTAGCTGCAAAGGGTGGGCCAAGTCAATATTGAACCCTACAGACCAAGACTGGGATGCCATTAAAGTTCATGTGTGTGTAAAGGCAGGCATCCCAATACTTTTGGCAATATAGTGTATTTCCATGTATGAGAGAAGTGTCAGAATTGGGCCGGAGTTGAAGCGGCTCCTACTTTTGGTACAATACATTTCTTTAGTGCATATGGGTGCCATTCGAAATGAGTGATGTTGTGCCGCTAAATATACACCAACCCCAGCACTGCCTATTGGCGTGAAGGACCCGCGTTCCCATCCATACATGCTGCCGCTGGACACAGGGTCCAGATTTGTGACCAGAGCGTGCTTTCTCATAACCCTCTGCTTATAATTCTCTGACCTCAGACAGATGAAATGTGAGCAAAAACCTTATTGCAATCTTGGGACGTCCACCGTAAATGTCATCAGCCGTTCATCGCTGCCTAAAGACTTTTATATATATGGAGTTTATGGTCATTGAACTTCCAACAGCCTGCCGACCAAAGAGTATTAAAAGAGAACTATAGTCCGCTGCCTTCATATTGGATGCACCCAGTTAATAAAGATTAACAATGAAGCCTGGCTACCGGGTAAGATGAAGACCCAGAAACTGAGGCTTTATCCCACCCGAAGCTCTACAAAGTTTCCAGATGAATGTTCTGCAGCAGCGATCTCCAAACTGCGGCCTGGGGGCCAGATGCGGCCCTTTGCTCGCCTTTAACCAATCCTTGGGGCACTATTCCTTCCACTGACACCATCAAAAGGTGCAATTCCTCCCACCAACACCAATAATGAGGCAAAATTCCTTCAATTGACACCAACAATGGGGCGCTGTTCCTTCAGCTGACACCAATGAAGGGGGGCACTAGTCCCCCAACTGGCACCAAAGATAAGGCATTGTGGACTCCCACTGGACACCAGGACATTTTCTACTCCCACTGGTCACAGTCCGGCCCCCACAAAGTCTGAAGGATAGTAAACTGACGCTTTGTTTAGAAAGTTTGGAGACCCCTGTTCTACAGCAGGGGTTCTTACAGTTTTTAATTTGAGGACCCAAATATGACAAGAGATGAAGAGCCTCGGCTACGCAGTCAAGTGTTGACCCATCACAAACACATCCGCAACCTAGTTTGAGTCCCAGTCAATAGTCTAAAAATGTTGGCAAAAATTGGGACATTACAACAACATTTCACCATTTTTAATTGAGCCTCAATCCCCCACCTCCATCAGTGAGGCTTCGACCCCACCTCCATCAATGAGCCTTCGCCCCCACCACCATCAGTGAGCCTTCACCCCCACCTCCATCAATGAGCCTTTGCCCCCACCTCCATCAGTGAGGCTTCGACCCCACCTCCATCAATGAGCCTTCGCCCCCACCACCATCAGTGAGCCTTCACCCCACCTCCATCAGTGAGCCTTCGCCCCCACCTCCATCAATGAGCCTTCGCCCCCACCTCCATCAATGAGCCTTTGCCCCCACCTCCATCAGTGAGCCTCCTCCATCAGTGAGGCTTTGCCCCCACCTCCATCAATGAGCCTTCGCCCCCACCTCCATCAGTGAGCCTCAATCCCCCACCTCCATCAGTGAGCCTCAATCCCCCACCTCCATCAGTGAGCCTTCGCCCCCACCTCCATCAGTGAGCCTTCGCCCCCACCTCCATCAATGAGCCTTCACCCCCACCTCCATCAGTGAGCCTCAATCCCCCACCTCCATCAGTGAGCCTCAATCCCCCACCTCCATCAGTGAGCCTCAATCCCCCACCTCCATTAGTGAACCTTTGCCCCCACCTCCATCAATGAGCCTTCGCCCCCACCTCCATCAATGAGCCTTCGCCCCCACCTCCATCAATGAGCCTTCGCCCCCACCTCCATCAATGGGCCTTCGCCCCCACCTCAATCAGTGAGCCTTCGCCCCAAACTCCATCAATGAGCCTTCGCCCCCACCTCCATCAATGAGCCTCAATCCCCCACCTCCATCAGTGAGCCTTCGCCCCCCACCTCCATTAGTGAGCCTTTGCACCCACCTCCATCAGTAAGCCTTCGCCCCCACCTCCATCAATGAGCCTTCGCCCCCACCTCCATCAATGAGCCTTCGCCCCCACCTCCATCAATGAGCCTCAATCCTCCACCTCCATCAGGGAGCCTTCACCCCCACCTCCATCAGTGAGCCTTCACCCCCACCTCCATCAGTGAGGCTTCACCCCCACCTCCATCAGTGAGCCTTCACCCCCACCTCCATCAGTGAGGCTTCGCCCCCACCTCCATCAGTGAGCCTTCGCCCCCACCTCCATCAGTGAGCCTTCGCCCCACCTCCATCAGTGAGCCTTCACCCCACCTCCATCAATGAGCCTTCACCCCCACCTCCATCAGTGAGCCTTCACCCCACCTCCATCAATGAGCCTTCGCCCCCACCTCCATCAGTAAGCCTTCGCCCCACCTCCATCAGTGAGGCTTCGCCCCCACCTCCATCAGTGAGCCTTCACTCCCTCACCTCCATCAGTGAGCCTTCGCCCCCCACCTCCATCAATGAGGCTTCGCCCCCACCTCCATCAATGAGGCTTCGCCCCCACCTCCATCAATGAGGCTTCGCCCCCACCACCATCAGTGAGCCTTCACCCCACCTCCATCAATGAGCCTTCGCCCCCACCTCCATCAATGAGCCTTCGCCCCCACCTCCATCAGTGAGGCTTCGCCCCCACCTCCATCAATGAGCCTTCGCCCCCACCACCATCAGTGAGCCTTCACCCCACCTCCATCAATGAGCCTTCGCCCCCACCTCCATCAGTGAGCCTTCACCCCCACCTCCATCAGTGAGGCTTCGCCCCCACCTCCATCAATGAGCCTTCGCCCCCACCACCATCAGTGAGCCTTCACCCCACCTCCATCAATGAGCCTTCGCCCCCACCTCCATCAGTGAGCCTTCACCCCCACCTCCATCAGTGAGGCTTCGCCCCCACCTCCATCAGTGAGCATTCGCCCCCACCCTGGACCCTGTCGCCGGTTTTCCTTCCTTGGACCCTTTTGTTCAGTTCTGACCACTGCATCCCACAAGAGCTACCGTTTTGGAGTTGCTTTGACCCAGTCCTCAAAAGTGATTTCTCACCAAAACCAAGCATGGAGACATGGATGGACGGGGGAGTTTGCTTTGACTATTGAAACTGAATTAAATAGCGTTTTTGGTTTGTGGTGCTCAGACTCCAGTGTAGCTCTGCTTCAAGTTCTTTCCTGGGTCCTGGAGATTGAAGACTTTGTAGAGCTTTGGTGGGGAAGATGCCTCCATGTCTACGTCCATATCTTACCTGGTAGGCAGACCTCATTATTAGTCTCAGCTGTCCATAGGCCCATGTACACTATATTTTCTAAAGTATTGGTACGCCTGCCTTTTCACGCACATGAACTTTAATGACATCCCAGTCTTAAGCCTCGTACACACGATCGGTTTTTCGGCAGGGAATTGTGTGATGACAGACTGTTTCCCTAAAATCCGACCGTTAGTACGCTCCTTCAGACAATTGTGTCCAACTTTCGGCCAACAAATGTTGGATGGCAGGCTAGTAAATTTTCGGCAGACAACAGTCTGTTGTTAGATTTTCGTATCGTCTGTACACAAGTCCGTCACACAAAAGTCCAGAGTACAAACACGCATGCTCGGAATCAATGCTCACCAAACACGACATTAGCAGAAGGTGCTCAAAGGGTGGTGCTCAAGAGCTGAAATTCCACGTAGTATGTCACTACGTTCGTGTTTGTTGGCCGACAATGTATGTACCGTTAGTATGCAAGACAAGTTCCCGGCACACGCCCTTCGGACAAAAGTCTGATGCTTTGTTGGCCAACAATCTGAATGTGTGTACAAGGCTTTAGTCTGTAGGGTTCAATATTGAGTTGGCCCACCCACTGCAGCTATAACAGCTTCAACTCTTCTGGGAAGGCCATCCACAAGGTTTAGGAGTGTGTCTATGGGAATGTTTGACCATTCTTCCAGAAGAACATTTGTGAGGTCAGGCACTGATGTTGGATGAGAAGGCCTGGCTTGCAGTGTCCGCTCTAATTCACCTGAAAGGTGTTCTATCGGGTTAAGGTTAGGACTCTGTGCAGGCCAGTCGAGTTCCTCCACCCCAAACTCGCTCATCCATGTCTTTACGGGCCTTGTTTTGTTCACTGGTGGAGGTTTTGTTCATTTGATGGAGGGGGGGGGGGGGGTTATGGTGTGGGGGGTTGTTTTTCAGGGGTTGGGCTTGGACCCTTAGTTCCAGTTAAGGGAACTCTTAAGATGTCATTTTGGACAATTTCATGCTCCCAACTTTGTGGGAACAGTTTGGAGATGGTCCCTTTCTATTCCAACATGACTACACACCAGTGCACAAAGCAAGGTCCATAAAGACATGGATGAGCGAGTTTGGGGTGGAGGAACTTGACTGGCCTGCACAGAGTCCTGACCTCAACCCCATAGAGCACCTTTGGGATGAATTAGAGCGGAGACTGCGAGCCAGGCCTTCACCAGTGCACAAAGCAAGGTCCATGAAGACATGGATGAGCGAGTTTGGGGTTGACAGGCTGACAGAACTCTAGAAAAGGACAAGTGCTGCTTCTTTTGTTTCGGGGAACCCATTAGGGGGCACCCAGTTAGTCAGGAACTGCTCTGAATTCAGATCAGATGTTTTGTTTGCTGAAGGCTCGATGTACAAAGCCATTCTGCCATGAGAACTTTGTTTCTTTGCTGCTTTGCTGAAAATAAGTGCCGGACTAAATTGCATGTCTTGTACATGGATTACTGCTGCCAATAATAGTTGCGCCTGTCCCCCTTACACTAGATACATAAATATATAATCTTCATATTAAATTATTTTCTGGGATCGCACTGAAGCCAGAAATAGAATTCACAGATGAACAATCTTGATAACTACAGAGCAACAAAATTAACAGCCGGCTCAATGTCATATTAGGCGTCCGGAGCAGAGCTGTCACTGTCCCAACTTTGGATTTGACATTACTGTTGAGTTGCTGCTTTTAACACTATGGAGTACAATTGTGTACTCCACAATATTGTGCACAATCACAATATGAATATCTCCTATTATCACCAGCTCCATTTAGTGATCATAATTTGTTTTTGTTTATTTATTTTTTTCTTTCATTGAGATATTTCAGGAAAATACCCCATTATGGCCACTAGATGGAGATGATGACCATAGGAGATGATCAAATCAAATACAAAAAAATGATGGTGATAATTTGTGGTGCTTAAGACACATTGTCACGGACAATTTTCTTACACATGGACCGTTTTAAGGCCAAAACTATAAAGTGTGCTGGGAGGGGGATGGGAGAACTGTCATTGTGACCTACAAAGCTCAGCAGTCTGTAGTGATGGATGTAGGTTCGGAATGGACCCAAGCGAGACCCCAGAATGCTATTTTCTGTAGCCAGTTAATAGCTAAGTGAATGTAAGACTTAAATTGCATATACAGTGGAACCTTGGATTACGAGGATAATCCGTTCCAGGAGAATGCTTGTAATCCAAAGCACTCGCACATCAAAGAGATTTTCCCCATAGAAGTCAATGGAAACTAAGATAATTCGTTCCACATTGACTTCTATTGTATGCAATACCGCATGTAGCCAGAGGTGGGGGGGGGGGCGCCGGAGAGCCTCAGAAATACTTAGGGACAGCTCGGCTGAACTCAGAAACACTCGGAAAGGCTCAGAAACACTCGGGAACAGAGTATTTCCGAGTATTTCCGAGTGATTCCTAGTGTTTCCGAATGGCTCCGAACCGTTCTGAGTGTCACCGGCGCCCCCGCACCTCTGGCCAAATGCGGTACTGCACACCGCATTAGCTTGAATTAGCTTGTTTACTCATTAACCAAGGTTCCACTGTACAAGTATATTCAGTTTCCTCTGGGTCACTGCGAACTAATTTAGCTCAGACCCCTGACAGGTCCCATTGATTTGGCCCAGGTTCTCTTTCCATTTGGGTCCCTCAGGCACCTGGGCACACAACACTTGCACAGTCTCTCCAGGCAGTGGTTGTCTTCTAAGGCCGGCCATACATGGGTCGGATTTCGAAAAATAATTTTCTTTCGAAAACCTTATCTAAGAATTTTCGTTCGAATTTCGCACCATTAGCGGGCTGCAGCAACAGCCGATATTTGTGCGGCCATCGAATTTGAGTAATTGGGCGCGTTGGAATTTTTTTTTTAAAGGAACGACTTTCTAATTAATGATGGGAGAATCGTGCGAGAAATGTAATCGAAAAAAAGAAATGCGCATGTGCAAGAAAAGAAGATTCCCAGAAAAGAAAAGAAGATTCGCAGAAAAGAAAAGAAGATTCGCAGAAAAGAAAAGAAGATTCCCAGAAAAGAAAAGAAGATTCGCAGAAAAGAAAAGAAGATTCGCAGAAAAGAAGATTCCCAGAAAAGAAAAGAAGATTCGCAGAAAAGAAGATTCCCAGAAAAGAAAAGAAGATTCGCAGAAAAGAAAAGAAGATTCGCAGAAAAGAAGATTCCCAGAAAAGAAAAGAAGATTCGCAGAAAAGAAGATTCCCAGAAAAGAAAAGAAGATTCCCAGAAAAGAAAAGAAGATTCGCAGAAAAGAAGATTCCCAGAAAAGAAAAGAAGATTCGCAGAAAAGAAAAGAAGATTCGCAGAAAAGAAGATTCCCAGAAAAGAAAAGAAGATTCGCAGAAAAGAAGATTCCCAGAAAAGAAAAGAAGATTCCCAGAAAAGAAAAGAAGATTCGCAGAAAAGAAGATTCCCAGAAAAGAAAAGAAGATTCGCAGAAAAGAAGATTCCCAGAAAAGAAAAGAAGATTCGCAGAAAAGAACTTTGAAGAACATTGGATCACAAAGAGCACAAAACTTCAGATTTTCAAAAGAAAATTCTTTTGAAATTTCGACCATGTATAGGCCGGCCTTAAGCCTCGTACACACGATCGGATTTTGAGACGGGAATTGTGTGTTGACAGACTGTTGGCCTAAAATTCGACCGTTTTGTACGCTCCATCGGACAATTCTTGTTGGATTTTCCGCGGACAAATGTTGGATGGCAGGCTAGTAAATTTCCCGCGGTCAACGGTCTGTTGTCAGATTTTCCGATCGTGTGTACACAAGATCTTCAGACAAAAGTCCAAAGTACAAACACGCATGCTCGGAATCAATGCTCACCAAACACGACATTAGCAGAAGGTGCCCACAGGGTGGCGCTAAAGAGCTGAAAAGCCACATAGTACGTCACTACGTTCATGTTTTTTGGCTGACCATTCCTTGCCGTTTGTATGCAAGACAAGTTCCTGGCCAACGCCCTTCAGGCAAAAGTCTGAGGTTTTGTCTGCGGAGATTCCGATCGCATGTACGAGGCTTAAGGCTGTATTGCTGGTTGAACTTTTCTAGGGTGAAGGAAAGCTTTGAGAGTCTCTCTCTCTTCTGTCTGTAGCAAAGTCCCGGGGCCCCTGAGGCCTAATGGTGACCTCCAGAGTTTGGGGCAGCTGAGATCCTTCAGTGTAGAGTGGGTTACAAGGCATGATTAATTGATCAGATCTTCAGTTGCCTAGTACTGTTCACCCTATATTTCATGTAGCCTCCTCCTAGAATAGGTTGCTGGAGAGGTTCCGATGAATTTAGTCTTTTTGGCTCCTCTGTAAACAGTGAAGCGGTGTGTGGTTATTTTTGCCTGCTCTGAGTTTCACAGACTGCAGGTGCAATTACTTCTCCCTGCCTTCTAGTAGGTTCTAGAATTTTGTGGGTTGGAAGAGACAGTCCCTGGACCTGAATATTCATGCAGTCTCAGCCAATCCCTGGAAGGGGGGGGTGTGCCCAGTAGGTGGCTGAGAAGGAGATAAATAGTCTGAGGCCTGGAGCAACAGGGTTCTTGTCTTGGAGGAGGAGATCCCATCTGAAGCCTGCAGAGAGCTCTCCAAGGTCCCAGCTCAGGAGGAGCTGGGGGGGGGGGGGGGGGCTGTCATGGATAGTTCATCAAGGTCCCAGCTCAGGAGGAGCTGGGGGGGGGGCTGTCACGGATAGTTCATCAAGGTCCCAGCTCAGGAGGAGCTGGGGGGGCCTGTCACGGATAGTTCATCAAGGTCCCAGCTCAGGAGGAGCTGGGGGGGCCTGTCACGGATAGTTCATCAAGGTCCCAGCTCAGGAGGAGCTGGGGGGGCCTGTCACGGATAGGTCATCAAGGTCCCAGCTCAGGAGGAGCTGGGGGGGCCTGTCACGGATAGTTCATCAAGGTCCCAGCTCAGGAGGAGCTGGGGGGGGCCTGTCACAGATAGTTCATCAAGGTCCCAGCTCAGGAGGAGCTGGGGGGGCCTGTCACGGATAGTTCATCAAGGTCCCAGCTCAGGAGGAGCTGGGGGGGGCCTGTCACAGATAGTTTATCAAGGTCCCAGCTCAGGAGGAGCTGGGGGGGCCTGTCACGGATAGTTCATCAAGGTCCCAGCTCAGGAGGAGCTGGGGAGGGCCTGTCACAGATGGTTCATCAAGGTCCCAGCTCAGGAGGAGCTGGGGAGGGCCTGTCACGGATAGTTCATCAAGGTCCCAGCTCAGGAGGAGCTGGGGAGGGCCTGTCACAGATGGTTCATCAAGGTCCCAGCTCAGGAGGAGCTGGAGGGGGCCTGTCACAGATAGTTCATCAAGGTCCCAGCTCAGGAGGAGCTGGGGGCGTATTGTTCCTGGAAACTGTTTTTGAGCCAAGTCAAGTGGGGGGAATGAGGATTCGGCCTAGAGATTTAGTGTATAGTGTCTACCCGTTATTGGACAGGAGGTATACGAGTATCGGGAGACACAGTGAGTAGAGGCCTGGAAGTGGGATTATAGTGACTGCTGGGATTTGCCCTTCTGGGAGTCCCAGAAGTGCTTGTGTCTCTAGTCTCTGCCCAGAGGGGGGATGCCCCTGAAAAGGTTAGACATGTAGCACCCTGATGTTTAGGCAGGGTTGCGATTAAATTGATTTGCCAAGCGATAGTTGCCTTGGCCTATCGCCCCAGGCTGCTAGGCCAGAAACCAAAGGCCTATCCTGGGGACATCTGGCTGCTAGGCTGTCTGAGGGCCTATCCAGAAGCAGGAAAGCAGCGTAGGGTTGGGACTGCGGGCTTGTAGTCCAACCAAAAGTAACGGTTCAGTCAGCTGGCTACAAGAAACGTTTAAAGGGTCTATGATCCTGCCAGTAAATCCATTATTTTTCCACTTCCACAGGCCAAGCTTATCCAGCAAAAAGGGCAGTTACAGAAAATCCTCAATCAGTTGCTAAATGGTAAGAACAGCTGTCAATCAACCATCGAGAGGCATTGAGGTCAGGGGGTTGGATGGAAGCACAGCTGCCTGTAGGTCACACAGGATGGAGACAATGGTCCTAAAGCATTGGGAATTGGTGGTCACCATATCAGAAGGGCTCTAGAGATCAAAAATTGTCAGGACCAACAGTTATTCATTAAACATCGACTCTCACCATAATAAAAATTCTTGCATAACTTTTTTGAAATATTATCAATTTACATTGCCTGGGTATGTGGCAGTTTTAAAATTTTCACTAAGAAAATCATCAAAGCATAATGGGATGGAGGTGGCCACAGTTCGCAAAGGACTGCATGTCATCTTTGTTTGGGCTCCTCGTATTATAAAGGAAGGAAATGGTTTAATCAAAAAGCAGAGATGTGGAGACATCACTCATAGACGAGGGATTCCTGGCGGTGAAGGTTCCAGATTAATGGAGCGTCATAAAGTGATTTCCCCAACCTTGACCTCTGTGTCATCTAATGTGGCACAAATGTTCCACGTCCAGCAATATCCCGAGTGATTACCAGACCGTAACGGGGAAAGCAGGAGCCGCTCTCTGTTTATAACCCTGCTGCAAGAAAAAAATTTATTGGTACAATCTGCAGGTCTCCAGACCCAGAGCATAGTGGCTGGACTGGCTGGGATCCTACCACAGTGAACATTATAAATAAAAATAAGTCTTCTTATACCCAGTCTATTTTTTCTTGTTATACACTATATGGCGAAATAACGTGAACCCCCCAACAAAGGATTGCTTTCAGGTGTCCCCAGGGAAGGATTCTGTTTATACTACATCATGCAAGGACAATATAGACCAGTCATTCTCAACCAGGGTTCCTCCAGAGGTCTCCAGCGGTTCCTTGAGCTGTGACTGATTGGCCTCCTGTTTGATGGTGCCGGGGGCTCATCATTGCCACTTGGCAGAGCCAGAGGCATGGCACCAGTGTGTCTATCTACCTGTAATGCCCCGTACACACGGTCTGATTTTCCGACGGAAAATGTGTGATAGGACCTTGTTGTCGGAAATTCCGACCGTGTGTGGGCTCCATCACACATTTTCCATTGGAATTTCCAACACACAAAGTTTGAGAGCTTGCTATAAAATTTTCCGACAACAAAATCCGTTGTCGGAAATTCTGATCGTGTGTACACAAATCCGACGCACAAAGTGCCACGCATGCTCAGAATAAATTAAGAGACAAAAGCTATTGGCTACTGCCCCGTTTATAGTCCCGATGTACGTGTTTTACGTCACCGCGTTCAGAACGATCGGATTTTCCGACAACTTTGTGTGACCGTGTGTATGCAAGACAAGTTTGAGCCAACATCCGTCGGAAAAAACCCATGGATTTTGTTGTTGGAATGTCCGATCAATGTCTGACCGTGTGTACGGGGCATTAGGGTGGCATTCTGACCAACGTTGTATTCTTCCCACCAGCTACCAATATGAAGCATTTTTCCCAATGATCTCCTATGAATTGGTTTTTAGAAGGGGTTCCCTGGGCCCCGGAAACTATTTTATGGGTTCCTCTGGGGTAAGAAGGTTGAGAAAGGATGTTGTACACTGTAGTGCTCTTCCAACTTCTTCAACCATAACCAACCTTCAGACCATAACAGTTTGGAAGACCCCTTTCTGTTCCACCGCGACTGTGCCCCTGTGTACAAAGGCAGCTCCTTAAAGACATTGTGTGACCAATACGGTGTGGAGGAACTCGAGCGTTCTATACAGAGCCCTGACCTCAACCCTACTGAACTGAACTTTGGGATGAACTGGAATGAGCCAGGTCTTTTCAACTAACATCTCCATAAAGACATGGTTTGACCAGCTTGATGTACAGGTGCATCTCATAAAACTAGAATATATTCAAAAAGTTAATTTATTTCATTAATTCAATTCACGGGGCGGACACTATCCGATAGGGGGACACTTCTCGTCAGAACACCGGCAGCACTCATGCAGCCCCAGACCATGACACTCCCACCACCATGCTTGACTGTAGACAAGACACACTTGTCTTTGTCCTCCTCACCTGGTTGCCTCCACACACGCTTGTCACCATCTGAACCAAATAAGTTTATCTTGGTCTCATCAGACCACAGGACATGGTTCCAGTAATCCATGTCCTTAGTCTGCTTGTCTTCAGCAAACTGTTTGCGGGCTTTCCTGTACATCATCTTTAGAAGAGGCTTCCTTCTGGGACAACAGCCATGCAAACCAATTTGATGCAGTGTGCAGCGTATGGTCTGAGCACTGACAGGCTGACCCCCACCCCTTCAACCTCTGCAGCAATGCTGGCAGCACTCATACGTCTATTTCCCAAAGACAACCTCTGGATATGACGCTGAGCATGTGACCTCAACTTCTTTGGTGGACCATGGTGAGGAGCCCGTCCTGTTAAACTGCTGTATGGTCCTGCAGCTCAGTTTCAGGGTCTTCTCAATCCTCTTATAGCCTAGGCCATCTTTATGTAGAGCAACAATTCTTTTTTTCAGATCCTCAGAGAGTTCTTTGCCATGAGGTGCCATGTTGAACTTCCAGTGACCAGTATGAGAGAGTGAGAGCGATAACACCAAATTTAACACACCTGCTCCCCATTCACACCTGAGACCTTGTAACACTAACGAGTCACATGACACCGGGGAGGGAAAATGGCTAATAGGGCCCAATTGGACATTTTCACTTAGGGGTGTACTCACTTTTGTTGCCAGCGGTTTAGACATTAATGGCTGTGTGTTGAGTTATTTTGAGGGGACAGCAAATTTACACTGTTATACAAGCTGTACACTCACTACTTTACATTGTAGCAAAGTGTCATTTCCCCTTTACATCAGAGTCCACAGAGTTCCCCTTTTACATCTGAACTTGCAGAGTTTCCTTTCACTGTAAAGGGGGACTCTGCAGACTCTGATGTAAGGGAGAACTCTGGGGACTCTAAGGGATGCTCTGGGATCCCTGATTTAAGGGGGAACACTGAGAACTCTGATGTATGGAGAAGACTCTGATGTAAGAGGAAACACCGTGGCTTCTGGTGTAAAGGGGAACTCTGATGTAAGGGGTGCTCTGAGAACCCTGATTTACCTTAGTGTACTCACTCAGAGGCAGGAGAGAGAAGGGGGGAGACTTCAGTCACAGACAGGGATGGATGGTGAGCTCACTCACCCCTTGGCAGTCAGCACCTCTCATCCAGATGTATCTGAGGCTTCTGGACTTCCAATTTCCGGCCCCCACTTTCATTTTCTGAGGCACAGCCCTGGAGATTGGAGTGTGGGCAGACACAGAGGTGTAGGGGCGGGAGGAAGAGGTGCAGATCGAGCCCTCTCTCCTCTCCCGTCTGTGTGGGGGGAAGGGGAGGGTTGTTAGTGTTGGCTTTGGGGCAGCATGAAATAGAGTGTAACAGACACTCTCAGCTTAGACAACTGCAGCCAGCAACCCTGCCAGGAAGCCATAGTCCGGTCTGAATAATGTGTCCGGGTTTCAGGCAGTCTGATTCCAAACCCAAACTGTCTGGGTGAATCCTGTACAGGTGGCAACCCTAATCCTGGACCTGTTCCAAAAGGTTCCATAGGTGCTTCGTTACCTGTGAACATGACATTAAATAGTGAGAAACAGAGAAATCTCATTACTAATCCTCTAATTAACCAATGATCAGCTCTGATACTTAGAAAACAAATCCTTGTGACTGTGACCCGGACCATGAATCTAGGAGCTCTGTTCATAGCTCTACTCCCCCGTGTCGCACACAAGGTATGGGTGAAAGGAGCTCACCCCCCGGCCCTGACTGCTGTGCACAAAACAAACAAATGAAACGCAGTGTTTCGCCCTGCCCACGGGGCTTGTTCATAGAGGTGACGAAGCCCGGCTGGTGGGGGCGAAATGTGTCAGAGGAGGCGTGGCCTGGGAGGGGCCAGGCTGAAGCCGCATCTCACGTTCCTGTACTACGGCTGATTTTGCTGGTAGTGCCCCATTTCATTTGTTTGTTTTGTACAAATTCTTGTGATTGTTTATTTTTAAAACAAATTTCAAATTTTTACGAAATTGGGGGGCAAAGCTTAACATTTTAAACCCATCTCTGGACAAAACATGGAACATCTCTAAAACCATCCTACATGTTTTTTTTACTTACCTTGTGAAACAAGATAAACTCCCCCAAGTCCAATGTCTGTGTCCCTCGTTGGTGCCATCTCTGAGTGAGGGGGGGGGCACAAATCCAGCGCGACAGATGTACCCGCACAGGCTGGTCCCTTTATGCTGAGGTCACTCCTCTTCTTGCTCTTGTGAGCACCCCACCACTGGACAGCCAATAGAAAGTGTTCACGTCACACAGACCGTGACATGGATACCCCGAAAGACCCCGCCGTATGCAAGAAAGATGTATGAGTGGAGCATCACATGGACCCCTGAGGATGTCCTATGGTGTCAAAACGCATTGGGTGGTGCTGACGTCATCATGCATGTTACAGCTTTTTTTTTTTTTTAAAGCACTGTTACTGCATTTGTGTTTTTTTAATAAACAGAATCCAGATGATCTACACTATTGGAGTATTCTTTTTCTATTTTGTGTGGATAGCGATGATTCGTGATATGATGTGTCCGAGGCACATTCCTAATCTAGTATGGGGACTGCACCATACTCAGGCCAATATTGACCTCTTTGAGGCTTTGAGATCCACCGCTCTGGTAAGACTTTATTCAGAGGTAGTGTGTCAGAAACCATGAAATCAGGCCGGGACAGAAGTACAGTTAAATCACACTTGTTTAATAATAAAAGTAAAAAAAGAACAAACGTGGTCAAAACATAGCCAGAGTTCAGTAACCGAAACGGATAGTCAGCCAAGCCAGAAGTCAGGGATCAATGTAGTGGAACAGCAAGCAGGACCTGGAGCCAGAAGAGATGTCAGCAAAGCCAGTCTTTAAACAGGAATGCAGGAGATCGTCTCTGTGATGTTGACCAAGACGAAGGCAGAGCTCCTCTGGACTGGACGGCTTAAGTAGGCAGGACTAATGAGCAGGATATCATCAACAGCTGAGTCACTGTGGAGAGATAGGAGCTGGCAATTAGCCGACAGCTGAGCGGCCAGCTCAGAGAAGGAAGGGCTGAGCCCAGCCCTGACATAGAGGAAGAGCTGACACTTTACTGGAGTCTCACTTCTCATGTTGGCAAGATATGTGGTGGAATTTGCTTATAAGGAATGTTGCATTTTATTGATACACAATGGTGGAAGAGTTGCGAATATAAACTCACTGGCCACTTTATTAGGTACACCTTGCTAGTAGCGGTTGGACCCCCCTTTGCCTTCATTCTTGGTGGCATAGATACAACAAGGTGTTGGAAACATTCCTCAGAGATTTTGCTCCATAGTGACATGATAACATCACACAGTTGCTGTAGATTTGTCGGATGCACATCCATGATGCCGAATCTCCTGTTCCACCACATCCCGAAGGTGCTCTATTGGATTGAGATGTGGTGAGTGTGGAGGCCATTGGAGTACAGGGACCTCATTGTCCAGTGGTGAGATGATTGGAGCTTTGTGACATGGTGCATTATCCTGCTGGAAGGAGCCATCAGAAGATGGGGACACTGTAGTCATAAAGGGATGGACATGGTCAGCAACAATACTCAGGTAGGCCCGGGGTTTAATCGATATTCAATTGGTTCTAGGGGGCCCAAAGTGTGCCAAGAAAATACCTCCCCCCCCCCACCATTACACCCCCACCACCAGCCTGAACCGGTGATACCCCATCCCCCCCACACCATTACACCCCCACCACCAGCCTGAACCGGTGATACCCCATCCCCCACACCATTACACCCCCACCACCAGCCTGAACCGGTGATACCCCATCCCCCCCACACCATTACACCCCCACCACCAGCCTGAACCGGTGATACCCCATCCCCCACACCATTACACTCCCACCACCAGCCTGAACCGGTGATACCCCATCCCCCACACCATTACACCCCCACCACCAGCCTGAACCGGTGATACAAGGCAGGATGGATCCATGCTCCAAATTCTGACCCCACCATCTGAATATCGCGGCTGAAATCCAGACTCATCAGACCAGGCAACGTTCTTCCAATCTTCTATTGTCCAATGTTGGTGATCCTGTGCCAATTGTAGCCTCAGTTTCCTGTTCTTAGCTGACAGGAGTGGCACCCGGTGTGGTCTTCTGCTGCTGTAGCCCATCTGCTTCAAGGTTGGATGTGTTGTGCGTTCAGAGATGGTATTCTGCATACCTTGGGTGTAACGAGGTGTTATTTGAGTTACTGTTGCCTTTCTATCATCTGGAACCAGTCTGCTCATTCTCCTCTGACCTCAACAAGGCATTTTCCTCCACACAACTGCCGCTCACTGGATATTTTCTCTTTTTCCCACCATTCTATGTAATCCTGAGAGATGGTTGTGTGTGAAAATCCAGAAATACTCAGACCAGCCCGTCTGTGGCAAACAACCATGCCACATTCAAAGCCACTTCAATCCCCTTTCTTCCCCCATTCTGATGCTCGGTTTAAACTTCAGCAAGTCGTCTTCATCACATCTGGATGCCTAAATGCATTGAGTTGCTGCCGTGTGATTGGCTGATTAGCAATTTGTGTTACCGAGTAATAAAGTGTCCGGTGAGGTTATATTCATCAGTGCTGTGAAATCTCTCTTTCCTAGTCATCATCCATACAGCTCGTGACCATAGATGAGACGGGGGGATGGAGACCAACCAGCAAAACCAAGGAACTCTCGCCACCACCGAAACGCTACAAAACCGCCCACCGCCCTATCGAAACTAGAATAAAACGCAGCAGCTGGATTTTTTTTTTTACTTCGGTTTTCTTTTCTTTTAGATAAAAGGAGACTGAACTCCAAAGTCAAAGCCTCGGTTTGTTGAGCTTGGCGAGGTGACAATTGCGGAAAGAAGACCGCGGCGAACGCAAAATGACCGTTCTCGAAATAAAAAGAAAAACATTCGTCCTGCAAAAACAAAAACAAAATATATTGGGGGGGGGGGGGGGGGGACACGAGACAAAAGTAGCGACGCGGGGCGGAGGGACTGAGGCCTCTGAAAAAGGAACGCGCCGGGGCGCCATCCTGCCGCAATCCGGGATGATTTCAATTTTGTACAAATTAATGACAAAAGACGGTTGATGAAGAGAATCAGTTGATCGCCGCAGGGGAGGGGGGTGGGGGTGGGGTGGGCTGTGCCCGTCTGCTACCAGCGCTCAAGACATACCCTCAAACAACCTCTGTTCTGCGGCTCTTAATGCAAAAAAAAAATAAAAAAATAAAAGTATAAAAAAATAAATAAAAATACAGCTTCAGTAATGGAAGGAATAACAACGAGGCTGGATGAACCCGAAGTGAGTCACACAGATTTGTTTTTCTGCTGTATGAATTTGTATTGATGTATCCATAAAAAAAATACAAACTCCGAACGGAGTTCAGCTAGACGGCGTAAGGAGCGGGGGGGAGGGGATGTGCACTTCGGAGGAACAGGGCAGCCAATCAGCTTTCAGTTCACAGAAGTCAGCTCAGGGAAAAATGTGTTCTAAGTGATTAGTGCAATGAATTAATCCAATATTGTAAGGACTTTACCGAATTCGAGTGCGAAGAGCTGACCATCTGAATCCTAATAAAGAAGAAATATATATATACTGCATATACAGTACTGTGCAAAAGTTTTAAGCAGGTGTGAAAAATGCCATAAATGAAGAACGCTTTCAGCAATAGAAGTCTTAATAGCCAGCAACACGATTGCTTCCTCTTACAAATTTTTATTTGGTGCTAACAGCAGCGCTACAGCCATAATGTTAACGCGTTTCGGCCTGGAGCCGACCTCATAGCATGCTATGAGGACGGCTCCATGGCCGAAACGCGTTAGCACTTATAGATGTAGCACTGCTGTTAGTGCCAAATAAAGATTTGTAAGAAGAAGCAATCGCTGTTTCGATGTCCATGGGATACAACAAGCCTGAGCAGCGATATTCAGCTCCTTTCTTTTACAATTGTGCGGTAGAGCTTGGGTGAGTCTTTGTCTACATTACTAGAAGTGTTAATAGTTTATTTGTTTAGCAATTAGCAAAATGGAAAGTAAATGAACAGAAGAGAAATTCAAATCCAATCAATATTTGGGGTGACCCCCCCCCCCCCCTTCGCCTTATTCTAGGTAGACTTGCACACAGTTGTTGAAGGAACTCGGCAGGTAGGTTGTTCTATGTACATCTCGGAGAACTAAGCAGAGATCTGTGGATGTCGGCTGCCTCCAATCCTTCTGTGTCACGAGGGCCACGTACCTGATGTGAGACCGAAGTAGTGGGGAGGCCTCCCTTGGACCTCGGGTCCTTGAAGCCTCTGGAGATGGAGACAGAGACTTGGTGGACACTGAGTGGCACGGGTGCCAGGGGTGCGGAGCACCGTGCAAGCCTTAGTCCGAGATCCCAGCTGAGGTCAAGTCCAGTTTGGCAACGAAGTATAAAAGGGTTCATCAGAAGAAGAATGGTCAAGATCCAAGCCGGGGTCGGTTCCAATCTGGCAGCTGAGTACAAAAGGGACAAAGAAGTAGAATGGTCAAGGTACAAATCCGAGGTCAATGGCAAGCAGCAATCAAGAGTAGTCAAATAGGTTTCCAGGTCACAATGAGTTCAGACAGGTAACACACTAGCACAGGAACAAGGGGGGAGTGAAGATAATCCAGCAATTTGGCAGTGTCTGGGCTGGGCTTATATAGGGAAGTTTGAGGTCACTTCCTGTGCGCCTCCTGGGCATTTTCCTGCCTTTTTCCATCAGGTTGAGGTCACTTCCTGTGCGCCTCCTGGGGATTTTCCTGCCTTTTTCCATCAGGTTGAGGTCACTTCCTGTGCGCCTCCTAGGCATTTTCCTGCCCTTTTCCATCAAGTCTTCTGCGCAGGTGCGGGTTGGCGCACTGAGGCGTCTTTGACGCATGCTCGGTTGGCACGAATTTCTTCTTGCGGCATCGCGCCACTGGTGCATGCATAATAAGCCCAGGACTCTTACATTCTGTCTCTTCATGTCACCCCAGACACTCCATGATGGGGAGAGCAGGGCTCTATAGGGGGCCATACCACCACTTCCAGGACTCCTTGTCACTACAAGATAGTTCCTAATGACATTGGCTGTATGTTTGGGGTGGTTGTCCTGCTGCAGAATACATTTTGGGCCAATCACACACCTTCCCTGATGGTATGGCATGATGGATAGATAATCATCTGCCTGTATTTCTCAGCATTGAGGACACCATTTATCCTGACCAAATCTCCAACTCCGTTTGCAGAAATGCAGCCCCAAGGAACCTCCACCATGCTTCACAGTTGGCTGCAGACACTCATTATAGTACAGCTCTCCAGCCCTTTGCCGACAAACTGCCTCCTGCTACAGCCAAATATTTCAACTTTTTACTCATCAGTCCAGAGCACCTGCTGCCACCCCCCCCCCCCCCCCCCCCCCAGTGCCTATGTTTTCCTACATAGTTGAGTCACTTAGCCATGTTTCCACATCCTATGCATGAAAACATAAGAACTGGGTGCAGAAAAATGGCAGCAGGGGGATAAGTGGGACGATGGGTTGGGCTTCGAAATCCCTCAATCAGGATGGGTGGACCCACAGCACATTTCGCCCTGCAATAGCTCCCTGAAAGGTCCGATTAATTCCAAATTCCCAAATTCTTGCCCTGATCTAGTATTTCCACTGTTTCAGGTGAACGATCCTCCAGTTCCTTTGTGTCAGGAAAGTATATTTCTGCAGGCATTTTTAGTTTGTTTGATCAGCTCTTGGAGGTTCTCACTGGCTTGAAATGCAAGAATGGGTGCTCTCCATCCCTTCCACTCCTTTTGTGGTAGGATGAAGCATCGCAGAACTTCCTCAAAATGAGGAAGCTGTAGAGAAGTGGTCTCCAAACTGGGCGTGGGTTGGGCTGGATACGGCACTTTGCTTGCCTTTATTTGGCCCTTGGGGCACCATTTCTCCCACTGATACGTTACACTATTCTTCCAAAGTAACATTGAAAACGTCACCTTTTCTCCCACTGACGCCAACAGTGAGGTTTCGGTCTTTAAGATCGTCACAAATAGGAGGTTAATGGCCCTTTTTAAGGCGTCCTTCTCTTTGGTAGGAGTGAATGTGCAGCTGGTGGTGCCTGTGGTGGGGATCAGCCAAGACCTTAAAATTTGGGCAAAGCATGTGCTCCATTGCAGAGCCAGGGGATCCTGCTATCTGGCAGTTACTAGAAGATTCTCTGAGAGCCTTGAGATTCTCAGTGGATGCCTTGGAAAATTTCATACAACAGCTTTTTAGGGTGGGCACTTGTTCACATGAGGAGAATCCCTATGGCTTAAGTGTTGGTCAATGGAACTGAAACAAGAGACTGCTCTATGAGGGCGAATGCTTTTTTGAACCATTTTTGTATGTCTTCTTTCACAAGGTGATTGTGGGGAAAAGCACACTATTACCCCTAAAGATGGTGAAGGAACAGGTCAGAAACCAGTGTCATCTTCAGGATCCAAGAAGAGATCCTGTCTTAAGCAGCAAGGACCCCCAAGACCTCCGGATCGGACCAGTGCAGGTGGTCAGATGGAACAATTTTACCACTTTAACTGGAATTTTCTTTTAAAATCGGCCCTGCCCATTGCTTGCTACAAAACTGATGCTTTCTTAGCTTGAGGGGTTATGCCTGGGCAGGGATTAGTGCATTTTTTTTGGCCAGCGTCCATTTACCTGAAGGTGGCAGCATAACCCATGTAGTCATAAATATGAAATCTTGGTGTCCTTCATTCAACCAAAAAGTCTATTATTCGAGCTACACCTCCGTCTCTGGTAATGGGGGGGGGGTTCTTCCAAAGTCAGAAACTGAAACAAGCAAACTCACAAGGGGAGGACCTGCCACCTTGGATAAAGGCCAGTCCCATGGGGTGCCACGAGCACAGGACCCAATTTTCCTGGATTAGCTTGCATGGTGCAGGTGGGCCAGCTACCAGCACCATAACCAGTAGGGACACTCTAGGACCAGGATGCTTAGCACTGTTCAATGCTACGGTGATGGTGCCCAGCTTGTCAGCACCATGGCACTGCAATGACTGTGATCCAGGACAGGCGACATGCAAGGCTGTGCCCAGCATTCAGGGGAAGTTGGTCATCCACCTCCACCCTCTGCTGTGCTGCTGGAGCCAAGAGGTAGGGCTCTGATGTAATTAGGGCACTGTGTAATTGGGGGGTGCTGTGGTCGGGAACTGTGTGATTGTGAGGGGGTTCTATTATGGGGGGGCTGCGTGATTGGGAGCTCTGTGATGGCAGGACTGTGTGATTGGGGGGGGGCGCTGATGGGGGGGAATTGTGTGATTGAGGGTTCTATGATGGTGGAGCTCTGTGATGGGAGGACTGTGTGATTGGGGGCGACTGCGTGATTTGGGGGTTCTGTGATCGGGGGCTGTGTGATTGAGGGGGGTCTGTGATGGGGGGACTGTCAGTGGGGGGGGGATCTGTGATGGAGGACTGTGTGATTGGGGGTCTCTAAAGGAGGGAACTGTGTGATGGGTGGGGCTCTGTGATGGGGGACTGCGTGGTGGTGGGGAGGTTCTGCGATAGGGTGCTGTGTGATGGGGGACTGTGTGGTGGTGGGTGTGTGATTGGGGGGGGATCTGTGACAGGGAGGATTGTGTGATTGGGGGGCTCTGTGATGGAAAGACTGATTGGGGGGCTCTGTGATGGGGGGACTGTGTGGTGGTGGGTATGTGATTGGGGGGCTCTGTGAGATTGGGGGATCTGTGATGGGGGGACTGTGTGTGGTGGTGGTATGTGATTGGGGGACTCTGTGTGATTGGGGGGGCTCTGTGATGGAAAGACTGATTGGGGGGCTCTGTGATGGGGGGCTGTTGTGGGTGGTGGGTATGTGATTGGGGGGCTCTGTGATGAAAAGACTGATTTGGGGGATCTGTGATGGGGGGACTGTGTGGTGGTGGGTATGTGATTGGGGGGCTCTGTGAGATTGGGGGGATCTGTGATGGGGGGACTGTGTGGTGGTGGGTATGTGATTGGGGGACTCTGTGTGATTGGGGGGCTCTGTGATGGAAAGACTGATTGGGGGGGCTCTGTGATGGGGGGACTGTGTGGTGGTGGGTATGTGATTGGGGGGCTCTGTGATGAAAAGACTGATTTGGGGGATCTGTGATGGGGGGACTGTGTGGTGGTGGGTATGTGATTGGGGGGCTCTGTGAGATTGGGGGGATCTGTGATGGGGGGACTGTGTGGTGGTGGGTATGTGATTGGGGGGCTCTGTGTGATTGGGGGGCTCTGTGATGGAAAGACTGAATTGGGGGATCTGTGATGGGAGACTGTGTGGTGGTGGGTATGTGATTGGGGGGCTCTGTGAGATTGGGGGATCTGTGATGGGAGGGACTGTGTGGTGGTGGGTATGTGATTGGGGGGCTCTGTGATGAAAAGACTGATTTGGGGGATCTGTGATGGGGTGGACTGTGTGATTGGGGGGGGGGGTGTGTGGATCTGTGATAGAGGTACTCATGTATAAGGGCAACTCTGATGTGATGGGGGCAATGATTAAGCTACTAAACTCCCATATGGTCTGATGAAGCAAACGGGGTACAGCGAGAACCTCAATAATCCCTGCAGGAGAGAAATACTGACCTCAGTATAGTCATCTTCTATTGGTAAAAGGCATGTACACTGATCAGCCATAACTTATTGACCACTGACAGGTTGAATAACATTGATTATCTCATTACAATGCCATCTGAAGTCGGTGGGATATTTTATACAGCTAGTGAACATGTTGCCCCTGAAGTTGAAAGCAGAAAAAAATGAGCATCTCAAATTGTTGTGCATGGGGGGGGGGGGGGGGGATTTATAACCTCAGTCTGGTTACGGTTTCCCGCGCTTGACCCGTGTTCACAGCCATAAGCGCCTACAATGGGCCCATGAGTATCAGAACACAGAGCAATGGAGGAAGGTCGGCCGGTCCTGATGAATGACGTTTTCTTTTCCATCATGTGGATGGCGGGGTGAGTGTGCGTCATTTATGGGTAAGAGATGGCTCCAGCAGGGGTGTAACGCCTATGGGGGGGGGGGTTGTAGATGCTGTCATGTGTATGTAGTAGGATTCCCGGGGGGTTAGCTGAGTGATCTTGCTGGGCTATCTAATCACTGGTTGGTTCGGCTTCCTTCGTGTTTTAGGTGATGTTTTCTGCTTTTCTAAAACCTAAAACATTGTTGGCGACCAAGTACGCCCCTTTATGGAAGCGGTATTCCCTGACCTTAGTGACCTCTTCCAGCAGGATAATGCGCCCTGCCACACGGCGAGGAGGGCTTGAGTGAGCACAACAATGAGTTTGCGGTGTTGACTCGGCCTCCAAATTCTCCCAAATTTCAACCTAATTGAGAATCTGTGGGATGTGCTGGAAAAACAAGTCCAATCTGTGGAGCCCCCCCCCCCCCCCCCACTTACAGCACTTAAAGGATCTGCTACAGACGGGCTTGGTGCCGGATACCTCAGCGTTCCTTCATAGGTCCAGAGGAGTCCGGGCCTCCATGGGTCAGGGCTGTGTTGGTGGCGGAAGGGGGGACCTACTAAATAGAAGGTAGGGGGTCCATTTTAAGTGCTCTTTGTACCTCAGTGGACTATATTATGATAATGATACACATAATGGGGGGTCAACCTTATAATCCCCTCCCCCCACCCCCAACAAGGCCGAGGTATACATTCACCTCTTATGTACAGAATAGCACCAAACACAAAACATCAGAGAAAAAAATAATTTCATTATAACGTAAAATAATTTAATGAAATATATAAATGAGGCGACATCGGAAGGACTTCGTGTACCAGGAAGCGAATAATCTAGAAGGTATTCGGGAAGGTTTGGTACGGGGCCCCTGTGTAGAGGGTGCTGGGAGCCACAGCAAGAGGAACCCCAAGCTGACAAAGTGGTTATCCAACCTTCCATATACCAAGTGAAGTGACCGGCTTCAGGTGATACACAGAGAGGAAACCAATCATCCTACATACAAGTTGTACCTGTTTATCTGCAGTCTTCTCTACATCCATTCAAAGTGCTGAGTTTATACAGCTTGTCTGAGCTTTCAGAAAGCAGGGGGCAGGGAGCTGAAATGACAAACTGCAGATCTTATTTAGGAGAGCTCTGATTGGAGGGACCACACCCCCACCCCTCTCACTTTACACAGCACAGGCTGTCAATCACAGGCTGTGTGCTGTAGCTCTCTCCCCTGTCACCTTTTATCTCTTGGTGTCGGAAGAAGTTGTCAGAGGAGGCAGCAGACAGAAATGACACTTATTGCTCTGGAATGAGGCAAGTACTCACTATAGAGGGATTTTGCTTTGTTCATATTTCATGTCTGAGGTTTACAACCACTTTAAAAGCATAAATGGGTTGAAGGGGTTCTTCTGCTCCTCCCACATTTAATATTGATTGGACCCTGAGGCAAAAACAGTTGCATGGGCCTTTCCCAAATCCACTTAACTATTTGCAGGCAGTATGGGCTCAAGGGGCAGCTGCTTTGGGCTCCACAACAATGACTGGGCCCGGGCGAGCTGCCCCTTATGCCCTGTGTTAAAGACGGCCCTGGTAGGGCCGTCTTTAATATTGATTGGACCCTGGGCAAACATTGTTTTGGGCCCTCCCAAATCCCACCTATCAACTATTTGCGGGCTCAAGGGGCAGCTGCTTTGGGCTCCACAATGACTGGGCCCGGGGCAGCTTGCCCATTATGCCCTGTGTTAAAGACGGCTCAGTTCTCATAAAGAGGAGCATTTACATCCCTCGGCTTATCACCTCCTATGGGAGAGCCGATGACTACACGAGTCTGAGCTGTTACCTGTGACCGACAGCATGAAAGCCCAACTCCATGTTAAATGTCCCTTTAAATCGATCGTTTAGGCCAGCAGTGGTGTCATCGATCTCTGATCTATACAATGCAGGCAAATCATGACTGTGGGAGAGTTCTAAATTATTAGGACGGTCGTCAGTTTCAGGATTTCAGGACATGCTGGGACTTGTAGTTCTCTGTGAGTTGGATGTAGTCTGAGCTACAGGAAATGGAATGTAAACATTTAAAATATTCTGTGGTTCCAGAATCTCTTCTCAGCCCCCTCCCCCATGGAAGATAATCACTACGAGTCCTACAAGGTTCACTACTGCCTCCCACTGACACCAACGATGGGGCACCGTGCCTCCCGCTGACACAACGATGGGCACCGTGCCTCCCACTGACACCAACGATGGGGCACCGTGCCTCCCACTGACACCAACGATGGGGCACCGTGCCTCCCACTGACACCAACGATGGGCACCGTGCCCTCCCACTGACACCAACGATGGGCACCGTGCCTCCCACTGACACCAACGATGGGCACCGTGCCTCCCACTGACACCAATGATGGGGCACCGTGCCTCCCACTTGACACCAACGATGGGGCACCGTGCCTCCCACTGACACACAACGATGGGGCACCGTGCCTCCCACTGACACAACGATGGGGCACCGTGCCTCCCACTGACACCAACGATGGGGCACCGTGCCTCCCACTGACACCAACGATGGGGCACCGTTGCCTCCCACTGACACCAACGATGGGGGACCGTGCCTCCCACTGACACCAACGATGGGGCACCGTGCCTCCCACTGACACCAAGGATGGGGGACCATGCCTCCCACTGACACCAACAGGGCACTAATTCTCTAATACCAAATATAGGGCATTGTTTCCTCCCACTGACACCATGGACATTTTCTACCCCTGCCGGCCATAGTCCGCCCCCCCTAAAGTCTGAAGAACAGTGTACTGGCACATTGTATATAAAGTTCGGAGCCCCTGATCTATGGGGTCTCTAGACTGCAGCGAATTCCCTTCTCAAAGTAAAATGACATCCCCGGGAGGGAGAGTCGCTTCTTAATAAATAAATATGAAAAAACATAGAAAGATCTCTGATGTGTAAACTAAGCGGATGAAACGTCTGCTGCACATTTCACCGGCCCCTACATCTGATTGTATGGCTATGAGTGCTTAAAGCTCGCTAACTATTCCTGAGGATGTCTACAGTGCAGAGTCCGGCACAGCCTCAGTCTCTCTCTCTCATTCCTCAGGACTCTCCTTGTCCCACGTGTCCGGCATTTTACTCCACACCGCCCTGGCTGTCCGGCTGACTCTTTGTGCCCAACGCCTGGCCGTCCAAGTCCAGCTCTTCGAAGGAGGAGGCAGCTGGCCCCCGACTCGCTGGGGGCTCTTCTCACTCTTCTCGCTGTCTGTCGGCTCGTTCTGTGGGACGCTTTCCTTCTCCTTCTCCTGATTCTCAGAGACCAACTCCAAACTCAGCTGATCGTCCAATAACAGGGGGTCCAACTCGGAATCTAGGAGAACCCAAAAAAAAAAAAACCATGGTCATATACTGCAGAGTCCTTAGATATAGAGGGATACCAAAGGAACATGGTTTATAAACATTGTATCCCTCTGTTTATAAACATTGATCAGACAGGAGATTGTTTATAATCATTGTATCCCTCTATCTCCTGTCTGAAACAGTGGGATACAAGGTTTATAAACAGAGGGATACAAGGTTTATAAACAGAGGGATACAAGGTTTATAAACAGAGGGATACAAGGTTTATAAACAGAGGGATACAAGGTTTATAAACAATGTTACTTCGTATCTCTCTATTCCCCATCTGATCAAAGCAACATTGTTTATATAGAGAGA